>NC_056743.1:1074626994-1074926994 GCF_019279795.1 Protopterus annectens
AGCAAGGTGTCACTAATAAGAGCTGTAGTCTAGGAGGCCAAGCAAATCCCCCTTCCTTCCATCAAAGTAAATAAATTAGATGTTTCTGACTTTCTAATCGTTTACAGATAAAATGCAGTAGCTAGATGTCCAGACCCACACTTTGTTTATCTATTTTGCTACATGCAAAAGAGGTCTGGGAATACAACTGGAATAAAACAAGAAAAGTAGGTTTTAAAGCTACAAACATGCATGCAACAGTGGCACGTTTTCCATAGAGTTCCCATTTCTGATTATTTCTACACAGTAACCTGCATTATTTGCTAAGGATGATTTCTTCTACTTCTAGCAATGAATCCTGACTAATAATAATGGAAAAAACTAACTAATTGTGAATTTTAAGAACAGAAAACATTTACAACTTATTGCAGAGGATGAGCACTTCCATACCGCTCTTGGTTATATCTTTTTAATGTGACTGTGCAGGGAGACAGAAAGGGGGTGTTTTGCAGTCTAGGTGAAACAGTCTCTCAACTAAATAACTTTTTTTTTTTTAACTATGATTACAATAAATGTAAGTGATTGAGAATCTTCAAAGTGCAAGCTATAAACGTTGATTTGTTGATGGTTGTTTTGTTTCTCTTCCTGTGAGGAGATGTAACAATTTATACAGAGAAATGTACAGAGAGATCAGCTACTGATACCACACAGCTCTCTCCATCATTTGCAGCCTGTTATGTTTATATGTCTGCATTATTGTGGCACGTCCTTCCTACACCAAGAACAAAACAGAAGACATGCATTTGAAGCTGACTGCATGAACTTAAAGCATTTACAGTCTTTCAGACAACATACAAAACTGAGGCAAACATTAAATGAGTCATACCTGCAAAGACAATTCTTAGAAATTTTCCAGTATGCTGGCACTTTACTTCCACCTTTTTGTTTTAATTTTGTAGGTATTCGTATTCGCAGCATGATTTAGCCATCCTCCCATCTTAAACAATAACCTCTTGTGAGAAAAAAAACTCAGCTGAAGATCTCCTGGCTTCTTATAATGGCTTTGTGCTCTTAAAAGTATTTATTTTCTCCCATTTATTTCTGCATTTTTTCCTTACCAACATCCTTTGATTCTGCCTTCCCAGTACTGAGGTGAAATTAATGCCTGTGGGCACTATATCAGACCCCAGTTGACATATGTTAACTTAAGCTGCCTTATTGGAAGCCTGCTTTATCTAGGCACCAGTTAACGTACACTACTCACTCACATGTGCACAAACACAACACACACACTTGCTGCTTTGTATGCACACACATGCATACATCTGCTCAGTGTTTCACCAGTTATTACCAAGACTTGTGCACAATGATAAATGCTGGGAAAAGGGAACTGTCTACTGGGTTTGTCAGAAGTATGGAACTGGCACTCAATGGAACCCTTTCCAGTGACTCCCTTCTATTTCTAATTGATGCTCATACATCAGATATTCGTCTAAGTTCTGATTATTTTCAGCCTTAATTCATGTTGTATGCCCTATATCCTCTACCCCATTTCCAAAAAAATCACTTCCAATTCACCTTGTGTTTCATCAAAGCTCAGCCATTCTAGCCACTAATCATAGATATTCTCCTGTTTCTACTCCTATTCCTCCTACTCCTCTACTGCCCTACACACTGGATGACGTTTTTCTCCTCTGCTGCATCATTCATAATGCTGGCAGAATACGATGAGTGCAGAGCGGCGCATCATGACAATGTGCAGTATCTGCTATAAATGAGATGACTGCTTTCTTAAAAGAACAGCACAGTCTTTGCATATTGTACATTTTTTGTGTTATACAAAAAACAATAAGGCTCCAGCCTGAGTTGCCAATAAGGGGACATGATTTATGGTTTCTTTTTAAAATTATTAATTTATTTATTTTTTATATTTGTAAGAGATGAAGCATTTAGGCAGCTCTGTGGCAAAAAGGAGAAGGCCTCAGGTGACCAAAGTTCAGTCAGTGGCTCAGGAGCTATAGGAACTGGCTAGGGAAGATGGATATAAGCAGCCTGTAGAGGGAGCGCTGCTTCAACACACAGGAGACATCTATCAGAAACACTCTGTGTTCAACTAATGAACTTATGAGCACAGCCATGCCCCATGCTGTCATGGAGTGCTGAAACATTAGGAAGTTGAGGGGAGCATGGCTTACAGAGGCATATGATTCTGGGCTTGGAGGAGCTGCCAAGGGGAGAGGGTAGGCCAACACCAAGACCAGCAAGTTGTCCCACCCTTTACCATCTGACTCCTGTCGACAAATGGAGATCTAATAGAGACTCCTATAGCAGAACTAGTGGGCTGTAGAGCTCTCCTAGCTTGGGATTACCAAGCTCCCATTGCATCAGAACAAATGAGCCGTAGAGCTATTGCCTAGCATGGGAACACCCAGCTCCCATTGCATCATAGCAAATGGGCTAATTGGTGAAGGTAGCGAAGCAATTATACAAGGTCCTGTGGATTTTCAATTTAACTTACTAGCACAAATGTAAATATGTTGTGAAATCAGTACAACTGAGCTACATTTACTTCTGAACCACATATGCTAGTCATTTTCTCCCTTTTAGCAGTGACTTTTTTCTAACGGACCAGAAAGCCATTGCTCCACCTGACAAGCAAGATCACTCGGACTGCCCATTCACTCTCCTTTCTTCAAAGCAAACCTTCTGTGACACTACATTCTTCCTATAATTCTGGCCATTAACACTACTTGGGGTAATTGCCCCTTGCCATTTGGCCATTTTATGAATAAATGGGCATACTACTGCAATCTTGATAGTGTTTGTCTTTATTTGCTCAGTGTTCCTATCATGTTTAACCTTGTTAAACTTCTGAAATTACGTATCTTTCCATCCCTCAGATATCTTTTTTTTTTTTTTATTAGATCACTATTTCTATCTGTTATCGTGGCTCTCATAACTCTTTTGCTTCTGCTTATCACTCTTCATCTAGCTTCATGCTTCCTGCCTCATCTGTTTCTGACACTACAAGGCAATAATGTTGTTGCCTTTTATTCAAATGCAAAATACACTGAAGCAACTGATGAATGTGAAAAATACTTTTTGATTGGAGACTGTTTCTGCCACACTACAATGATGGGGGCAGTACCCTTCCTTTATGTAATTAACAACATTGGCTCCATGGTTCAGTGGAGTGGAGTTAACGGTGTTGGAGATCTAGGTACAACTAGTGGGCTCCCTAACTGAGGAGTTTGATAGTAGAGAACAGTAGGAGTGCTAGCTGGAGGTAAGGGATCTCCTCCTATGGCTGCAGCTTTGCCGTAACTGATTGTGGAATGTATAACCACATCATCCATGGCTGATTCCACATTGTGTTTGGGAGCAGGTTGTGGTTAGGGCAGTATAAACTTGCCCAACAATAATGTATCATCTCCTCTTAACTCTCTCCCCAGTGGCCATGGTGGGAAATAATGGATCAGAAGTACAAAGTGGTGATTTGACAACCAGGGTGAGGAAAAACAAAAGTATCACAAAAAATCATAATCATCAACTTTAAGGTTGCTATGACTCAGGAAAGTACAAGTACCTGCTGTACTGAACTCAGTCAATGAACTTGTATTTTGCAAAGTGTGCATCATTGTGCAAGTGGCTATGAAAACGCTGTGTGGCTATAAGTGAAACAGCCAGTGGAAAATACCTCATAAAAATATTTTTAGTAGTTAATTGAAGTGTCTGCTAGTTATCATCTAGACAGCAAGACAAATTCCCTCCTCTACACTACAAGGATAAATGTATAACTTATTGTGACTCATCAGGCCCTGAGGAATCACTATTTAACTGTAGCCACCAAACAGGCTTCATGCCTCAAAAAACAACCATCATCCTTCTGCACAAAAGTGGGCCACCAACAGACCCTGGAAACTACAGACCCATAAGTCTCACTAGTCTCATATGTAAAGCCATGAAAAGTTTGTTTGTTTGTGTCTTTCGGCTTTTCCCGGTTAGGGGTCACCACAGCGGAACTCCGGTCCGCTAATGATTGGCAGTTGATTTTTATGTACCGGCTTGCCAGGCCTGACGCACAACCTTCAACGAAGGTACGCCCATTCATGCATGTCTCCACGCAGAAGACGCTCTAGCTGAGAATCGAACTGAACAGCGTCTTACTGTGAGGCAACAACACTACCGCAGCACCACCACCTGGAAATGATCAATAATGACATAGGAAACCTCCAGACAGAGGACCCAACCCAGTCTGGTTTCATCAAGGGCAGGTCTTGCCTACTTAGCCTGGTGGACTTGCTTGAGGGGGGGTCACTAAATCAATGGATGAGGGAAAAATGGTTCATACCTTGACCTGGCAAAGGCATTTGACACAATACCCACTCGGGCATTGTTGATAAACTCAAGAGGCTAAGTATAAATATGTTACCCGACGGATAGCCAACTGGCTCAAACATAGGACCCAGGAAGCTAGAAGTGGGGAGTTGACCTCTACAAAAAGGCCAGTCAACAGTGAAGTCCCTCAGGGATCAGTCCTGGGACCACGTCTTATTGGCATCTACTCTCTGAAGTCAAGACCAATGTTAAGGAACTCTGCCTGACCAAATTTGCAGATGATTGTAAATTAAGAGCAGTCAGAGAATCCCCCACCAAGTCTAATGTTCTCCACGATGGGCTAACACAGACAAATAATGGATGTCAGAGCCATGGATGAAAACTAAATGCCGAGAAATACATAATATTCTTTGGAAAGTTAGTTAACCCTGGTAACATACCCGTAAGAGTCAACCCAGTAATCAGGCAGATGGAGACACAGACAGACAGTAATCTATCCTTTGACTGTCATGTGTCTGTGGTAGTGAGGAAATCATTCTATGTTATGCAAATTATAAACAAAGGTATAGCATCTAGGTCTAAGGAGGTCATTGTTCCACTGTATTGGACATTCAGTAGACATATCATTGAATACAATGCTCCCTTTGGTATGAACCTAACCAGGCACATCCAACAATTGGAACATCCACTGAGGCTCTTCACTAAAAGAATACAGGGTGAAAAGAAATACATGTCTTATGTAGACGGCCTCAAAGCCCTATCTCTAACTCTCTATTCTGTCTCCTACAGGCTGTTGAGGGGTGGTGTCTGCCTGGCATATACAGAATCATCAGACCCCACTCTGATGGACCTCCTGCATACCTGCAAAACAAACAGTACTAGAATTACCCATTCTAAAGACTTAAACCTTGCCTGTGATATAAACAGGACCTGCTGGAGAGAGAGGTATGTATCCCAGAGACAACTGAAGGTAATGCTACTCAGTGCTAGAAGTCTAAATCTCAAAATGCACTCACTCGAGGCACTTCTTAAAATGGAGAACATCGATATCTGTGCAGTGACTGAGACCTGGTTCAAGGCTCCAGACAGCATCCCTGCACTACCAGGCTATAACTCATACCACACTTTTCGGCCATGTAACCTGGACCGAAACACCAAAGGTGGAGGTGTGTCCATATTCATTAAGGATATCCACACCTCCAGGCTAGTTGCTCAGCATAATGCATCCAAGGTTATCCAAGTGCAACTAATTCTGGGCAAAACTGCAATCCAAATTGTAGCTTGATACAGATCCCCCACCATGCCCCAAGATTCCCATTCTCTTTTCTTGATGTACTGGAAAATATTAGGGTTCAACCAAATACCCTAATATTGGGCGACTTCAACTACCCCACCATTAACTGGGAAAACTACTCGTGTACCAACTCTTTAGCTCAACGCTTTCTGGAATTCATAAACTCCAATGCCCTAGATCAACTTATCCAAACCCCCACCAGGGGCAACAATATCCTAGACCTAGTCATTACCAACATGAGTGACCGGTGTTCCACACCTGAAGTCAACTCCTCGTTGGTCCAATCCAACCATAAGCTTATCACCCTTGATATCCACATCCCGCCCCCACCCCCCCCATTAAGGAAACCACAGTAAAAAAATTCTCCAAAGCCAACTTCATGCTTCTTAAGACAGAAGTGGTGAACTTCATGACACCCATGCAGATGGACAATACAGTTACAACTGCTGAATTCTACACAAATGCACTCTATAAGCACGTACACAAGTGCATGGATTGTGCTATTCCAAACAGAACCAAGACACTATCCTCCAAAAAAAGGAAGCCAATCTGGTGGTCCCCTGCCGTAAACAAACTGTACAACAGAAGAAAGAAACTGTTGCAAAAGAGCGTAAAATCTCATGAGTGGAGGACCTCCCTGGTCAGCCTCCATAAGAAGCTGAGATCCCTTATAAGATCATCCAAAGCTAGCTACGAAAACAAAATCGCCACTAAATCCAAGGACAACTACAAAGCATTCTATAGCTATGTCAAGAATCTAGATGGCAACACCCAGATCTGCTCTGAGTTACAGCACAAAGGCACGAAAATTACAGAACCAACTGATATTGCCAACATCCTGGCAGATCAGTTCAGTGCTAACTTTACCCCCCTCTCACCCCCTAAAGGGCCCATATCTATACAGGAAAAATGCAGAGTCCCTGTAATCACAACTACGCAGGTAGAAGCTGCACTCTCTAAAGCCAAAAATACAGCATCCATGGGACCGGACAACATCCCAGGCTGCGTTTTACATGAACTTTAGAACGAACTGGCTCCCCACTTAAGCACCATGTTCAATAATAGCCTCCCATCAGGCTTTGTGCCCATTGAATGGCGCACAGCAACAGTTATCCCACTCCACAAAGGGGGAGCCACCACTGATCCCAGGAACTATCAACCTATTAGCCTGACGAGCCTGGTCTGCAAGGCCATGGAATGTATCATCATGGAACTCATAAACAAAGACATTGGTAACCTCCAAACTCTGGATCCCACCCAGTTCGGGTTTGTGAAAGGCAGATCATGCATCCTGAACCTGAACGACTTATTTGAGGCAGTCACCAAAGCCGTGGATGAGGGTAAGGTGGTTCACACAGTCTGTCTTGACCTTGCCAAGGCTTTCGACACCATCCCCCATTCTGGAATTATAGCTCTGGCTGATGAAGTTCGCACATAACTGCAAACTAGGAGCCATAGTCAAGTCCCCAGATGATGTGGACATCCTACAGAAAGGCCTCACTGAGACAGATGCCTGGTGTCAGAGCCATGGCCTCAAGCTCAGTGCCAAAAAGTGCAGTGTCATCCCCTTTGGTAAAAACTCTGTACCCATGAACTACCACATAGGCAGCAATCTACTTAACACCGAATGTGTGATAAGAGACCTTGGGACCCAGGTGAACAGTAGTCTCTCCTTTGATAGTCACATCGCCACAGTAGTCAGGAAGTCCTTCTACGTGGCACACCTCATCATAAAAGGGTTCTCATCCAGGAAAAAAGAGGTCATTGTTTCCCTCTACTCGTCATTCATTAGACCCATTATAGAGTACAACGCCCCTTTTGGAATGTACCTCACAAGACATCTGCAGCAGCTGGAAAGGCCACAGAAGTACCTCACAAAGAGGATAACTGGCCTCAAACAAATGCGCTACACTGACCGCCTCAGAAAACTCCAGCTTTACTCCATAGCATATCGCCTACTCCGAGGTGATCTCTGCCTAACATATAAAGCTATGTCAAACCCAGAGCTGTTGGACATGCTACACCTAAAGAAATCCCAATCCTTCCAAGCTACACACTCTAGGGACCTAAACCTTGACACCACAATAAACAGGACACGCTGGAGGGATAGATTCCTGTCCCAGAGACTTCCTATACTTTGGAACAAGCTACCCATCTATGTCAAGCAAAGTTCTTCATTAGCACTCTTCAAGAAAAATCTTGATGAGTGGATGGGAAATAGGAAATACACCCCGGGGATCACTTCTGTGTCTCTGCTGGACAGTGGCACAGGAAAATAACTTTCTTGGGTGGCGTAAGCTGTGGTACCTTGCTGGCTAGGCTTACGTAGGCCCTTGGCCCAATAGCCTAGTACCTACCTATGAACAACCCCTTCTTTGGAACAGGCTCCCTACATGTCCTTGTGAAGCACAGTTCAACTGTAATCCAATTCAAGTGCAACTTGGACAGTTGGATGGGCAACATAAAATTCATCCCTGGTTTGGCACATATGTCTCTAATGGACATACACAGTCTGTAAATCATTCATCTCCCAGCCCTTACTTACACTTGTACCAGAACTTCTCAGATATTTGGGATGCATGGTTAGGCTTAAGGCCCCAGTGGTTGTTAGTGTTTAGAAGTCTTTTTCTGCATACTTAATCATTTGTGTTAGTAATCAGTCTAACTACCTTTCATGATTCATTTGGCAGAACACCCTTTACTTCATTAGGTAATAGAATACTCTATTTCATTAGATAGTGCAAACTCCCTTACTTCATTAGGTAGTGAGACACCTTCTTCTTTTGGCTGCTCTCGTTAGGGGTCGCCACAGTAGATCATCTGTTTCCATTTCTTCCTGTCCTCTGCATCTTGCTCTCTCACACCAGCCACCTGCATGTCCTCCTTCACCACATCCATAAACCTGATCTTAGGCCTTCCTCTTTTCCTGTTACCTGGCAGCTTCATCCTTAGCATCTTTTTCTCAATATACTCTGCATCCCTCCTCAGCACATGTCCAAACCAACGTAATCTTGCCTCTCTGGCTTTGTCTTCAAACCTTCCAACCTGGGCTGACCCTCTAATATACTTATTCTTAATCCTGTCCACCCTCATTACACACAGTGCAAATCTTAACATCTTTAACTCTGCCACCTCCAGCTCTGACTCCTGCTTTTTTGTCAATGCCACGGTCTCCAACCCATATAACATAGCTGGTCTAACTACCCTCTTGTAGACCTTTCCTTTCACTCTTACTGGTACTCGTCTGTCACAAATCACTCCTGACACTTAAGGTAGTGAGACACCTATTACTTCATTTTATTAGCACAGATGTTTTAGTTCTTGACCTTTGTACTTGCACATGTCAGAGCACAGCATTTTTTTCTGTCTAGTGTTGCTTTATTTCTGTTATTTTTCTCATTTTCCTGGGAACACCTTAGGTCTTTACATTGTACCCCAAGATTTCACCCAGTCCTTAGTTTTCAATAGTAGAAGTCAGTGGAATTAGTTTCCTAGTCTGTTTCAAATTAATCCCAAAAACAAAGGACTTTATCTTACAACTCCCATGAACTGGATTCATTTCATTCTTCCTTGAGGGAGACCTAATTATTAAGGCTGATGGAAGTCATGTCCCCTGGATGTGTTCCCTAACCCTATTAGCTTGGTGCACTGTAGCCCCATGGGGCTACATACATTCAGTGGTGTCAGTAGAATAGTAATATTCCAACACCTGCTTCCCCACAACACCATTAAACAACAGTATTGTTACACTGTAATGCTGGTGAACTATAACTCTAACCTTCATTAGGGGTTTGCTGTGCACAGTTTCAAACTCTAGCCCCCATAGGAGAGCTGACTAAGCTTTTGACCCCATAGTTTGAGTACTCAAGAGCTGATACACTAGTATACAAAAGTCTTAATTAAACATCGATATCTGGTGGGATGGCTAAACACTACGCCCCTTTGCCGGTATGCTCAGTGTTGACTGTCAAGTCTTCCATCTGAGAGGTCCTTAAAGTGTGATTTTCATAGTCTTATGGCAGATTTGTTAGCTACTCCTCTTTCCCATTACTTTTGTTTACAACTCCCATGACCACTAATGTCCTATTTTAATGAGTAACTAACAGTCCTTTAATTTTCACTGCCTGTATCCTTTGTTTCCCAAGTCTACTGCAATTCAAGTTGAGCTAGCAGAATTGGGGGGGGGGGGGTCTTCTGCTAGATGGCACATAATATATCACAGCTCAGCTAGCATGTCTGCAAGCCATTGTTAGTAGCTATTAAAGGGTGATGCATTGAATGCCCCTCACTCAGCCATTTCACACAGTGTTGTTTTGGGCTTTCTGTGTTGGTTGCTGTGGCTTTTTCATATACAGAGATGAGGCTAAGTTGGTAGCATATTAAACAATTTATCTGTCACTTAGCATTACAGAGTTGCTATAAGTCCCTATTTAAAAAAGGTCAGCGACTGTTGGCAGCACAGTGTAGCAAATAAAGCTCTACACAGTGCCTTGTCTTCTCTGATTCTCAACAACAGGCCTTTTGATAAGAGCAATGAAATGATTGCCAGTGCTAATATGAAAGCAGGCTAGTGCCTGCAGTGTACTGCACTGTCTAAAACTGAAAGCAAGGAAAAGCATCTTCTCTTATGTCTCACTAAGCTAAAAAGATGCAGTACGAGTCTGAATTTACATGGCAGACTGGCGAGATTGATCTTGTTGTTTACTATTGCTCAGTCCATGCGGAATGTCTTAAAAGGGTGCAGTAGTTACTAGGCATGCAGTTGAGCAGATCATTAAGGAGCCTAGCCCAAATTCCCAACTGCCCAAAAGCAATGCCTGGTTAAGTCACTTGCTCAGGGTCACACCTCAGGCAAATGAAGGCTGAGGGAATAAAACCCTGTACCACAGGATATGTGTTTGTGTGTGACACCATTCACTGATGGGAGACAACCATCAATGCACAACTCAACAAAAACATATTGACTACCTCACTCAAACAATATAAACATATAATAACTTACTGAATACAGAACCAAGATACTGTGCCTTATGCAATCCTGAAATAGGGAAGTCCCCCTATACCACAAAGCCTGCACTCTGTACAACTGTACAGCATCATATGGACATCATGCTACTACAAAGTGAAATATAGTCAGGGACCTTAATATTTGTGTTAATAGCTCCCTGTCTTTTGACCAGTTTGTGATGAATGTTGTCAGGAAATCCTTTTATTTATCCCAGCTGATTTCAAAAGGAATAGTATAAACATCTAATGAGTAATCACCCCCTTGAACTCCGCATTGACCAGAGTACATCACCCTTTTGAGATGCATCTCACTAAACATATCAAACAATCACAAAGGCTACCAACCAAAAAGAATGCAGGAATAAAATCCGTGAGCTACCAAGAGAGGTTAAAAGCTCTATCCCTTTATTCAGTGTCTTATAGAATTTTAAGGGGAGATCTCCATTTTACTTACCACTCCATTAGAGACCTAATTGTCCATGATCTTTTCTATCTCCCCAAGTCCACTATCTCCACCAGTGCTAGAACTGGGTACCTAAATCTTCAACAGCAGACAAAGCATGGTAGAGGGACTGGGCTTGTAAATGCTCCTGTGCCATTAGCCTAGTAATCACGAAAGAACCTCCCAAACCTCTTGAATAATCCTCCCTCACATGTTAAGTAGTGTGACTCACTATCTTCCTTTAAACATACCCTAGATGACTGGATTGGTATCCATGAGTTTATTATGGGATTGACTGGCATGGCTTTCCTGCAGAAAGGTGATGTGGCCTGAGTGAGTCTCCTGACAAGGCATGAATGGCCGTAAGACTCAATGCCCTTGAAATATCTATGAATCAAGTTTCTCTGTCATATATATATGGTTCTTTGACAATATTAGATGGTATTATCTTTCACTGATGCACATACCTTACTAGCATGTTGAAACACATTACAGTAAGAAGTGCCTCTAGCAGCTCAGTAAGCTTCCAGATGATCAGTCCAACACAACAACATGGCTGAGGCGTCACCCCAACACAACACCATGCATGGGGGTTTGCCTCTCACCCAGTGGTGGCTTGTGCTATAGGACTGCAGGACTGCAGTCCCCCAAGCTGTAGAAAGAAGAAAAAAGCACACAAAAAAAAAACAAATCGAGAGTCCCAGAACTCTCTGCATGCGTGCTTGGAGTTCCTAGAACTCACAGACCTCCAGACTGCTGTGTCAGCAGTCCAGATAGGGGGAAGGGCATCTGTGCCCCGCAGATTCCCAGAAGTCTATGCGGTGTCGACTGCGTAGAATGGAAGAACTCCAGACTGTATAGTCTCCAGGCTACTCTCGCGGGGAAACCAGCCAGGAGGACAGTTTAGCCTACTCTTGTGGGGAAACCAGCTGTTAGCTTGCGCGGGACTGAGGATAATGCAGATGGACGTGGGGAACACTGAATGGAACTGAGGATGGACTCAGGGAACTGGGAACACTCACTGAATTCAAGTACGTGTGTGTGTGTGTGTAAAATGCCCCAGTTGCTATATACTGGGGGGGTGTATCTGTGTGTAAAATTCCCCAGTTGCTATATACTGGTGGCTAGAGAACTCAGGATACATGGTGGTGGGTAGAGAATACCTCAGGCTTCAACCCCGTACCTTGGGTGCAGGTGGCAAGAGCCTGAATTCCCTACCCATCACCATTTGTAAAAAAATGTAGATTTTTCTCATACTTCTGTTGCTCATAAAATCTGTGCTTTCTGTATTTTTGTTTCCTTGCACAGTCAGTAGTGCAGTGGTAGCATTGTTACCTGACAGCTACAGGTTCTCTGGTTTGATTCTTGGCTGGGGTGCCTTCTCTGAGTCTGCTTGTCCTCCCTGTGTTTTTGTGGGTGTGCTCTGGTGTCCTCCCATCTTACAAAGACATGTGTCTAGAGTATTTCTCCCTGGACCTCTGCTGAAAATTGGCTTTTGTTCCAAGTCAAACTTTCCTAGTTAACAAATTTTAAATAAATAAAAATGACAGACATTTGAATTTCAGACCTCATATTCTTCAGAAAGTACATGGTAACAAAACATTTTATTCTAGCAATTTTCTAAGTTTCTAAGATGGATATTTGAAATTTGTCCCTATTTTTGGGACTGTATTCCCACATTATTGGCTTCATCCAGGTTATTTGTGCTGTGGTGAGAACTGAATTCACTGAATATGTTAGGGGGCTGTATTCCCTCATTATTGGCTTTGTTCAGGTGTTTTGTGCTAAGAGGTTAACAGCTTTGATGAAAACTGCATTCACTAACTGGTAGCCATTTAAGTTTCAGTCTTCCTCTCTTTCACAAAACAGCTGATTTGGCATAGTGGTATGTTGCTCTGTTTTGCACAGGGTCCTGGGTTCAAGCCTTGGCAGTGAAATGTTTGGTGGTAATGCAGCATTTTATTCTAGCAACTTTCCTACATTATACAAGCAATGTTTAAAATGTGTCCCTGGCTTTTGGGCTCCCCCCAATACATTTTGCCCTTTTCCAGATTTATTGTGCTGCAAAGTTCAGAGATACAGCTGAGTGTTGAGAAGATTTTACAAGGAGCTGAGATCTGCAGGGGAACAAAAGTTTAGTGCTGCTTATGCTGGGTATGCTTGTATTGTTAGTAGCACAACAGGTAGTGTCTTGTTTCTGATGCAGAAGGCTGTGGGTTCTACTCCCACAGTAGGTAGATGCATTGCTGATACTGTACTGTGTTGTAAAGGGGGTGGATGTTGCAGTCCTTTTTGGCGAAGATACCTAGTAACTGTGAACTTATCAGTTTGAGATCCATTCCCTACTGCAATATTATTAGCTTATCATTTTTTTAATGTAACACAAGCAATTTATTCATCAAGGGCAACAGGCACTTTACTTGCAGATGAAACAATGAAATATAAAGTTTTTTTTGCTAGCAGCAACCTCTTCATTAGTTACAGATCTCTTTAATGTAGAATTATTTAGATGATTTTTACTTCTTCAGAGATTGTGCATATTTACTGATACTGGTGGACTGTAGAAGTTTGAGTAGACTTTTATGATGGAAATGTTTTGAATTGGGCAGTTTTGCCATTATTGGAGCATCCATTTTGTTTCATTGTTTACTGAAAAAATGTTCAAAACAATACATTTAAAATGCCCTCTAACAACTGTACTGTATTGTACAAAGAATATAATTTAAGATAATCAGGAAGGTGTATCAAAGAGCCATGTGTATGATTTGAAAACAGCCCAAAGTTAATCTTTATCTGCTACTGGCAAAATGTATTTTCTTTGAATGTGGGTTTCAATAAATGTGATTTTCAAGGGCAGAGAAGTTTTAATGCTAAGTCTATTTTCATTGTGAGACTACATTGCTTTGTTTAGCAGATATCCATTACTGTTTGTGCTGTAAATTGCAAAATAAAACTTTCAAATGAAATCCAAATCATCACAGAAGTAAAGCAGTATGCACATTACAGTGTTTATTGTAAATGGGGTGAAATAACCAAGGAATGGGACATTGGAATGGCTGCAAGGGGGAGGCTCCATTCGCCCCCGATTTTGTGAGGGGGGGGGGCAGAAAACTCAGACAGCCCTGGCTAAACTATACCTTTCAACTGTCCAGAATTATGCAGAGTGAATAGAGTTTTGCTTCTTATTTTTGGTTTGTTCCTCATAAAATTTTTGGTTTTCTGGCAAATCATTTAGGAATGAAGTCACTAAATAATGACAGACATTGAGTTTCAGATGCCATAACCTTCAGAAAAATGCATGCTAAAACAAGACCTGTTATTCTATCAACTGTCTTAAGTTTATACAAGACAAATTTTTAGTACTGTTTGTATGTTCCCCCAATATATTTGGCCTTGTCCAGATTTCCTGCATTAAGAGGTTGAGAGGTACATGCAAATAAATCGCTTTATGGAATTAGGAATCAGTAGCGGATTTAGGCATGGGCGCAGGGGCGCGCGCCGGCCCCTTTTTAAACTTGCTTTTTTTTTAATCAGGACGTGCATATTTTCTTCCCAAAGAATCCTGTCACTAGTGCGCCTAATTAATACATCGGGGATGCGATTGGAGGTTGCAGTCAGATTTTGTTTTTACGATCCTCCAATCGCATCTCCGTTGTAATTTAGGCGCGTTGATGATTGACAGCTGTGATATCGCTGTGAGTAAAAGCTTGGTTAACCTTGTGATACGTCAGAAGACAGTTTAATTTTAAAATAAGAACAGTTGGACAAACGAGTTTGAAACTGCTTGTCCAGTGTGAGGGAGTGATCTGCACTGAGGTAATTATTTGCTAATTCTTTTACTGTATTGAACCATTCAAGGAGCCATTGAAGCGGTACAGTTGAGCGACTGCTGCGTTTGGCGTGCTTACAGCATAAATTATGCAGAGTCTTCTAGTTGTGGTTTAAATTGAACTTAAAAATGCAGCAATACTGTTTATAAAATATGAAAAACAAATTTGTAAAAAAAGATGTTTTGTTCTGTGGTTGAGAGCGGACATTATACTTTGTTCTATAGAGGGTACACACTTTAAGTGTAGTAAAATCTTTTTAGATGTACATCATATTTTCTAGTTTACACTAAAGCCGGCATTGACAGGCCGCAGTAGCAGTGCTTGTTTTTAATTATGAGTAACGGGAAGCCAAGACAGTGATGTGTCTTCTACTGCAGAATGCAGATTCAACCGTTCTGCCACTCACACTGTTGGAGTACATTATTATTGTTGTTATTATTATTATGGAAATATTAAAACAGTGTCGTCGGGGAAATGGGTCATGTACTCAGAAACTGGCCTGATAACATTTTTGCAGGACAATGCTGTAGTACGCGTAAATGCTGTAAGCCCTTGTCAGGGACATTCAGTTGCTCAGCCCTAAATAACAAGACAAAAAAAAAAAAACGCTCTGGATGACAATCTGAATCACACCCTAAAACCCTTTGATTCTAATCAATTACGTTAATAACCTCTAATTTAGTACCACTGTATTTATGCAGGAATGTATTTATCTGTACAACAAATGCACAGTCAGACTGCAATAGTCGCAATTTAAAAACTGCTTGCCCAACAGTGGCCTTGGGTCATGGCTGGAAAGGGTTGAAGTATTCTACTTCACCCAGTTAACGAAACTATAAATAAAATAAAATCTTAAACCTCAACATGAAATTAATTCAGAATCTACAGAAACATTCAGCTTGCCTTTACCATATTCTGTTAGTCTTTTAACTAAACGGCTTCAGCTGACACTTGTGCATGTTATTTTCCTGAAGAATCACTTTCAGTACATGAAATATTATTCCCTGCGTATAACGTAAAGCCGTGCAAGTGCAGAAAACTGGGGATGACGGAATGAATATCAAAATGTTGTTACACACTAAATCGATGCGTCACATAAGGAAGCATACCATATCTTTATAAACGCTTCCCGCACTTCACTATCACTTTCACATTATCAAATTTAACCTGAAAAAGATCAGTAACAGGAAAAACACCTCAGTAAATGCAATGCTACAAGGTAAAATGTTCAGTCTCATCTCCAAAGTTTCCTTATGCTAGAATCAGAATTTAAAAAGATAACATACAAGCTCTGTTTATCCTATTTAGGGTAGAACAGTCCACACGAAACAGACTCACTTAAGTTTATTTTTAAAGATGTTCTGCCATCCTTTCTGTAACTGAAAAAATGTTTGTTTACATAAAATCACATATGTTTCACTGTAATGTGTGAAGTTCATGGCAACCTCTTTTTCCCTGTCCGTTTTCATATGAAACACGAAGAAATTCAAACAGTATCGTACTTCAGATTACTAAAAGTCAATGCTGGCCAAAGCATAACCGTATCAGTAAAGCATCATCTAAAGACCGTCACCATGCCAGCGTACTAGAAACTGAACAACAAGCGTACTCCAAAAAAAAAAAAAAACAATGACATTTTCAAGGAAGTAGTTTTTCAGAAGCTGATTTACATTCACAGTTTTAGTATGTACACAACACCAATGGTCCACATTCTAGTCCTGCTACGAATAATACCCAGTACTCACCCCAAAACATCCTGGCAGCAACCATCAGCACCCGTGGTTAATTTTAGCATACAATAAATATTTCGCACAAAGCGAGCAAAGGGTATTTTGAAGCATTTTTGTAATAAATTACTCCAAGTACATAATCAAACGAATATAAGAGCATACTTTATACTGTAAACATTGGTTCTAGACGATTGTCACTGTTGAACTGACACCGCGACCCCATGCGCAAAAATGAGAAACGTGGTTGAAGCTGGATGGACGGATATTTTTCAGTTTGTATTTTAGTAGGCATATGCTCAGTTGTTTTTATAGTCTGTGAATAAACTGATAACTGGGTGCTATGATTAACCTTCCCAGCAACAACAGCATTTAATAAAAGTCATTCAGGTAGTTTAAATTTGCTTAAATGTTATTTCCTTTTTCTCTGTGCCTCTGTTTACATTATGTAAATTACTTTCAGCTTGGTAGCATGATGGTGCCAGACTTGTACACTTAGCTACGGCTTTTGGAGGGGAGGTGCAAAGGATGTAGCCAGTTATCTGTACTCTGGGCATGTGTCAGAAACACAGAATACTACAGTCCAGAATTTCTGTAACTGTCTAATACTTAGTCTTGATCTGCACACAGCATGCATAGAGATAAGAATATTTGTCTTAAACAGCCTTTGTCGTGGTTTTACAGAATGGCAGCTGAAAGTGGTGTGTGCCTTTTGAGTGCATAAAGGGCAAGGTATACGTTTTATTTAGATAAAAGCGAGTGCTTAACAGAAGTTTGGGGGGTTACACAATGTGCACAATCATGTGCTACATCCATTAGAATTAATGAGTTTCAGTGTAAATCTTATTCAGTTGTGAGGATGTTTAATTATATGGTATTGCATTATGCACTGTCAATAATATTTGCGAAGATGCAGTCTGAAGTACACTGTCTGTATACCTTTTATGTCTTTGTAAATTACCATGACTGAATCATTGTGTGTGGTTGCTTTTTTTTCATTGCACATATTCATTTGAACATTTTTACACATTTAAAATGCTTCCATGGCCAAGAGGCTGTTGAGAGATCTGTCATGATAATTTTTCTGAATGTGTCTGTCCTACTTTACAGCAGTGTTCACTACTTGTACTTTGGCATGTTTTTTTTCCTTTTCTTGAAAGTTGTTGAGTCAATATTTTGAGTTGACTAAACCTTTTGTTTCCTTGGGCATGTTCATGCTGAGCCTGTGTGTGTGCTGCATGTATATCTTTCATCTTCTGTTCTCATTGCTGTTTTTCTAAACTGCACTGTCTGTGCTATATTGTTTTTATAAATAGATGTAATATTGTCAAAGAGGGCTCATCCTGTAGCAGTAATTACATTTTTCTCAATTTATACTTTGTCTAGTTCATCCTAGTTCCTGCTGTGATGGGTACCCATTCTTTTCCAGTACGGCCTGTTTCATGTTTGTTGATTACTACTGTTTTCTTTGCTTGATACGAGTGTTTTTTAGCATTGCACTTTCTGTATGCTGCCACACTGAAATGTGGCTGTCTAGGCGGTCACACCGTCATCACATTTTTCAGTATGTGGCATCTTTCCATATGGTTTCAGAGCATCTATAGTAATGCAGGCTTGCATTTGTTCCCGTTTCCTAACACATAGCCCTGAGAACATTGTGCCATAGGTGTATACTAGGCTAATGACCACTAAGGCCTATATAAGCCTGGCCGTACAACCTAAATGAATCTCAGAAGTTATTTGCCATAGAGGTTACTTTAAGGGAGTATTTTAGTTGGGACATGATTTATTGGCTATCTCTGTCCATCTGAGACATAGGTGTAATACAGAGGATGAATTTCCGATTTCCCATCCACTGGCCTAAGTTGAGCTTGAATACAGTTAGGAAGGGGCTCTGCTTCTTATGGATGTGATGCCAATTCCAGAGTGGGGATTTCTGAGATGCATACCTGTCCCACCAACATGTCCTATTTAAGTTGCAAGCATGAAATCCTTAGATTTAGTAGTTCAGATGTTGTTCCTTTTGTTGATATGCAAAAGGTCCATTAGACCAGGATCCAAGGGTGCCTTGTATGCCAGGCATAAATTGCCTGTCAGCAGTTGTAGAAAATGAGACTATAGAGGTGGGGGGCTTTGAGGCAGTCTGCACAAGATATATTGTGTTGTGTTTATACCCAGTATACTTTGTTTTTGTGAGGAACCTCTGTGGGCATTTCAGTTGATGGGTATGCCTGGTCAGGTACATACGGAAGAGGGCATTATACTCAATGATGGGTGTGATGAGGGCTGAGTACAGTAGCATGGTCTAGATGCCAAGCCCTTATAAAATGAGTGACAGAATAATTTTTTTACCACCTTTGACATATGTTGGTCAAAAGCTAGATTACTTTACTATTTACATGAGTCCCCAAATCCCTGACTACTGTGTCTACTTTTAGGGGTACTTTATCAATGAGAGAGTGTCTCTCATAAGCCATAGCTTTGGCACCAGTCATTTGTCTTCTTGTAAGATGTTAGTATCTTAAGGGGGGGACTTCTACAATTGCTTGTAGCTTGCAATCTGCAAACTTGGTAAGCCGGAGGCCTTTGACATTGGCTTTCACTTCTGAAAAATAAATGCCAAAGAAGAGCAGACTCAGCACATAGCTCTGTGGGACTCCACTGGTTACTGGCCTTATTGTGGAGGTGGTCTGGCCAATCCTTACTTCCTGGGCCCTGTCTGTGTGCCAGCTGGCTGTCCAGTGAGTTACCGAAGGGTTTATGCCTAATTCCATGAGTTTGTTTGTGATGCCAGAGTGGGGTATTGCATCAAATTCCTTGGCTAGGTCAAGGTAGGCAGACTTTCTCACTTCCTTGGTAGTAGTCAACTAACCAGACTGTGCCCCCCCCCCCTTTGCAAATTCCTGGATCCTCCATTGGGAATATCCAAACTTCTCAGCTGTCCCCAATTTTGGCTCAAAATGTTGCTCTCCCCCTAAAAATCTCTCCTCAAAATGGCAATTTTGGAAGAAAAAGTGGAGAGTTTACAATTATAAATAACTGTAATGATCAGAGTTTACTTTTATTTCAGAAATGCATGTAGATTCTATTATTTTGTCAGCTGCTCAAGTTAACAGTACTAATATTAAAAAGGTGTCCATTCTTTGACAGGATCCCAGCTGTATTGTGTGACAATTTTATATTTTTGCATCACATTTTTGGTCCATTTTCATAAAATTGTGGTTTATTGGCAAATTAGTGGCAAATCATTAAAGATTGAAGTTAGAAAATAATGGCAGACATTTGAGTTTCAGATTCCATACCCTTCAGAAAATTCATACTAATGCAAGACCTACTACTATTCTATTATCTTTCTAAGTTTATAAGAGCAATATTTAAAAATTGTCCTTATTTTTAGGCATGTATCCCACTTCTATGTATGGCTTTGTTCAGATTTCTTGCTCTGAGGTTGAGAGGTATGAGTGTCAGAGCCATCACCGTCAGCCAGAGAGATTTCAAATTGTGACATACTTGTTGCACCCCACTCCCCCATGTAGTGACTCTGGATGTGTCCAAGCAAGGCAAGGAGCAGTGTAAGTGTGCAGAGTATTCCCCCATCCAAGGTAGACACAAATACAACAGTGGCTTTTCATCTGTCCTTGATTTTGCAGAATGTTCTGTTTTTCTGTCATATTTTTATACTGTTGATTTATGCTTATTCAAAAAATGCATGGTGTCACAGTGCCCTGTTGCTCTGTGTATAAGTAGCAATACTTTAATGACCATCAGGTAAGCTTGTCGGAGATTGTAAGATGCAAGTAAGCTTTAATAAGCATATTGTTAAGTAATTACCAACATTGAAAGCCTTTTTGTTGTTGCCATGCAGAGAACATTTACATAACCAGGTAACGTATAAACCTTCGGTATTGAAATGCATATGACAGGATTTGTAATAAAGGACAAGATTATAGTATTTTTAGAAGCTCATTACATTTGTTGGAGACTTGCAGTCATCTTTGAAGGCTTTCCCCGTAAACTAAACAGAATGCCAATCTATCATGTGTGGTCCATGACTTGTGCAGGAATCCTTTAAGCAATTTATCTTGAGCTTGTTTCTTGTTTGCTATTCATTTTTTACTTTGATCATGTCTTCCCCATGAAACAAGTAGATAGTTGTCAGGCAACAGGTCTTTTTTGGATAAGAAACATTTTTACAAGTGGGGGTATCACAGAGATTGCTACTTTCAGCATGTTACTTGGTAAGTTTATAAAGCTGAATATAAATTATAATTAGAACTGCAGTGCCAGGAGAAGTGGTTTGAGTTGAGTACTGCTTGTTTTGTTTTTTTGTACTTGATTTTGACTGGCATTCCAGTAATGTATTTAAAAAGCAATTTATTTTTACATGTCTCACAACCTTTGTGTTTCCATCTAGATATTAAGTAAGCTGTCATGTAGCCAATGCATTGAAATATTTTTTTCTTCTACACTTCGTTTTGTCTTGATTGGACTCTCGTAATGATGGTTTGGCACCCAGGGCAACATATTTAATGTTCCAATTGCTGTGGTTTTGAGCATAGCTCCACCCTGTTGGCCACACCCTTCCCATTGGCCCCACCCATTCAACTGTCTCCTGCAGTCCCCCTTTAATTTGAAGTCACCAGCCGCCACGGACCTCCTTGTATATACTAAACATATTGTCATACTTCAACCAAATTGAATTATGTCCCCTACACTGCAGTAGTTGATGGACTGTGAGATGACTGATGCACAGATCAACACACTCATTTGACAGGTAGTAACATATCTGTTCCTATTCACAATACATGCATTTGATAGTCTGCATTGAAACCATATGTATAAAGTTAACTACATCATTATTCACATCATGTTTATCATTAACATTTCAAGTCATCACCTTAAAATGCCATAATCACACTTTCTCTCATTCCTCTGTCCGTTATTTCATGCTTCTCTCCATGACCCCTTCATTCTTCCTTTTTTTCCAATATGTGCAGGCATTAGGAGAGAGGAATAAGAATCAAGGGATCACAGATCATGGCTATACTTAACTGGGAATATTGTTTACTGTATAAATTTGCCTCGGGCATGTTGATACAACCTTCTGTTAAGAGGGACCCTGTATTGTGGCATACACTGCCCCCCTGGCCTAACATCCAGTGTCTTCCAGGTAGCAGTCCTGTGGCACCACATGCAAGTATAGTGAATTCTTAGTCAGCATGCTGGTGAATCGGGGTTCAAATCCTGTTCTCTTCACTTTAGTGGGAATCCTTGAAGGCCTAGTGGTTAGGATTTGGAGCTTTCACTGTCGCAGCCTGGGTTTAGTTCCCAGTCACGGAATTTTTTTAAACATTTATGTTTGGTGTAATGGCTAAGTTGTTTGACTCACAAACACAAGGTACAGTGTTTAATTCTCACCTTTGGAAAGGAAACTGGTTAGACTTACAATGGCCTACTAAGAAAGCTATCCTAGTAATTAGCTATAAACTTAGTGAAACCCCAAATTTAAGGAAAAGGGGAAATGAAAATTTAGGGTGGGAGGTAGACATAATGGTTAAGGTGTTTACATTACAGATACAAGGTGCAGGGTTTGATTCTCACATGGGGTAATTGGCTAGGCTTAAAATGGCAGCTAGCTTGGTAGTAGTCTATGAAACCCATACCCAAGAAACCTCCCTCCTCAAGGTGGACAAGTAAGCACTTTCTAATTGATTCATCCTTTCTGGCTGGCTTCTCTAGCAGCAGACTGACTTAGTCACTGTCTGGATCATATGGGTCACATTGAGGGCTGTATATGTCTGCACAAGAGAATTGGCAAAATCATTATACATTTTAGTCCAATATTTTGTGTCCTCTTCTTTTACCAGCTGAGACTGGCTGATGTTTAGCAGAGCATCTTAAGTATCTATCTTGGCTCCTGCCAGCAGCACCTCTGATCGTGTCTCTGAATGGATGCACTGGCCTACTTAAGCCAAAGTGGCATGTCACAGTCTGGATATAGTTCCTTAGAACAGGCTTGCAATGCTGTTGTCACTGTCATCTCTCTTATGCTACTATATACACAGAGGATCATAGGAGGTTACTAGGCTATTGTCCCTGAGGACCTTATAAGCCTAGCCAAGAGTTTAGCCCATGTTTAGACAAGTCAGCACCCAGTGCCCCTGTCCAGCAGGGACACAGGTGGAATCCCAGGAGTGTATTTTCTGTTCCCCATCCAGTTATCCAGGTTGTGCTTGAAAAGGGATAATGAGGTACTCTGCTTGACGTGGAGAGGGAGCCTATTCCACAGATGGGGGGGGGGGGTCTGTGGGACACAAATCTGTCCTGCCAACAATTCCTATTGATATCACAGACCAGGCTGAGGTTGCATGTATGGGTTACTCAAGTGGAGCTTGACTTGCAGATATGCAGAAGTTCCATCAACGCGGGGTCTGAGATTGCTTTGTATGCCAGAGGGAGGTCACCTCTGAGGAGTCTGTATGAAACTGAGTAGAAGGACAGGGCTTTTAGCCTGTGTAGGGTAGATGTTTGAGGCCCTGGATTCTCCTGGTGAGGAACCTCTGTGGTCTCTCCAGCTGCTACATGTGCTTTGCAAGGTACATCCGGAAAGGGGCGTTGTACTCAATAATTGGCCTTATAAGGGAAGAATACAGGGATGTTATGACCTCTTTGTCCCTGGATGAGATACCCTTACTTATGAGGTGGGCCATGCAGAAAGCTTTCTGTACAACAGAAGCAACATGGTGGTCAAAAGTCAGGTTGCTATCAACCTGGGTGCCCAAATCCCTCACTACGGATTGTGTATTTAGGATATTGTTATTAATGTGATAATATGTGGGAACATCACTCTTCCCAAAGGGGATGATGATGCATTTTTTGGCATTCAGCTTGAGGCCATGTTTCTGGCACCAGTCATTTGTTTGGGTGAGATACTCTTGGAGGACATCCACAATACTTGGGGAATTGATGACCGCACCCATCTGCAAACTTGGTCAGCCATAGCCCACTGGTTTTGGCCCGCACCTCAGAAGTATATCCTGAATAACAGAGGCCCCAAGACCAATCCCTGGGGTATACCTCTCATTACAGGTTTAAAGCTTGAGGTGGCTTCCCCTATTTTGATTAGGTGGGTTCTATCAGTGAGTCAGTTTGCTACCCATCTGGTAGTTGCCATTGTCCCTGTTCATGAGGTCTATGATAATCCATTCCATGGCCTTGCAGATCAGACTAGTTAGGCTGATGGGTCTATAATTTTCCAGATGGGGGGACGCTTCACCTTTGTGTAAATGGATTGCAGTGTCTGTCTTCCACTCAGCTAAGACAAAGCCGGTACTCACGCTTTGGTTGAATAGGATGCCTAATGGTGTTGCAAGTTCATGCCTAAAATCATGTAGGATGTAGTCTGAGATGTTGGGAACTCACCTTGTAAAGCTACATGACTTATGTACCTCATATGTATTGTAAAAAAAAAAAATAATATTCCTGTATGCGTGAAACATGCATGTTTATATTATATTCTATTATATTTTGCTATAGTATTTTTGTTAAGCTCATTTACATATTGTTAGGAATGTACTATTTAAACTAAGTTTACTGCTTGTACCTTAATAATGTTCTTTTTGTTGTGGAGCTTTTCTAACCAGATCTCCACTGAATATGTTTTTTTTTTCACCCCAGTCGGACCCGGTTAACAAATGTATATAAATAAATGTTATCAGGTCCCATGGAGGCTGTATTTTTTGTCTTTGAGAGGGCAGTGATGACCTGTTCCCTAGAGATAAGGGGTGGGGGGCAGCTACTGGGGATGTCCTGAATCATGATTTACTGATTGGGGGGGGGGGGGTTAGAGGTTTTCACTGAATCTGTCAACCAGTAGATTGGCTCTGTCTATAGCATTTGTGTATGTGGTGTCTTTGACCACCAGTCCTGAACAAATCTGGGTGCTACCTTTGAGATTGCAGACATATGTGATGAAGGCCTTATGATTGTCTCTAGTAGATGTGGCCAATTTGGACTCGAAGTTGGCTTTAGAGGCTTTCACTAATACACTTACTTGCTTGTTTAGGCTAAGGAGAGATTGCTTCCAATTGGGCACCTGCTCCTTTTTGGTCCTGGACAGCAATTTTTTTCTTTTTGTTATGCAGTTTATTTATTGCAGATGTCCACCAGACAGGTTTACTCTTCCTTGCAGAGGATGCTTTTGTCCTGTCAGGTATTCCTGATTCCATGCAGCTATTTAAATGCTTGTATAATACTTTGCTGTGGATTTGGACATTGGTGCCAGTTCCTACAGAGGGGGAGGGGGCTGTGAAGCTGTTTATACCACCCCTCAGGAGGTTGTAATCAGGTCTGTAGAAGTTTTTTTGTTTGACCCTAGCTAGAGGGGGGTCAGGGGAAATTGTGACTTTGAAAGTGACCATTTTATGGTCAGATCTTACCAGGGAGGATGTTAGGGGTGCTGCAGTGGTTACTCATGTTAGTTAATACCAAGTCCAAGATATTATCACCTCTTGTGGGCTGTGGGGGTATCAACTAGCTGTTCTAAGGCATTTGCATTGACAAAATTGAGGAATTTCTGGGCATTTGTGTTCTGGCATGAGTAGTTTTTCCAGTCTATGTTTGGGTAATTAAAGTCACCTAGGATCAGGGTAAAGGGTTGAATCTTGATAGATTTGAAGAGGTCCAGATAGGTGGAGCGGGCATCTCGAGTCAAATTTGGGGGCCTGTATATAGCTGATTTGAATAGAGGTTTTGTCAGTGGTTAACTGCACCTGGAGTGTCTCCTATGCACCATACTGTTTGACCAGCCTGGAGGCTTGTGTGTTTAATATATATTGAAACTGCACCTCCTTTGGCTTTGCTGCTCACAGCTTGGGGTCTGAATGTATGATAGGATGAGTAATGAGGTAAAGTTGGGGTGTACTCCGCAGCTTTGAACCAGGTTTCTGTGACTGCACAAATGTCAGCATCTTACAGGGTTAAGAATGCTTGCAATGAGTGCAGTTTCATGTATAGACTCCTAGCGTTTAACAGCATGACCTTTAATTTGCTTTTTGTTGAAATTTTTATGTTGGTAGTATCGACTTCATGACTTTTCCTAAAAAAAAGACAATATGGGGGAGGCAAGGGCCTTCGCCAGAAGCCCAAAGCCCAAGTGAGACAGATACAGGCCATCTCTAGCAAAGCATCATGGTCTGTTGATCATATCTCCCCTGGCTGTCAGGTACTGGATCCCCCTGGAATGACACCAGAAACTAAGCCAATTGTTAGTCTATCATTTTCTGTTTGTATTGAGGCATCATTCTTTCTCCTTATCCAGCCTTAAGTAGCTACCTTGGCACAGTATTTGGTAACAAAAAAAGTGCTGAAATCTATCATACATCTGGAAAATCCCCTTGTAGTCACTAAGGTCATCACTTGTTTGGTACCTCTGGATGGCCATCCTGTTCAGTCATCCATGGGCACGGTAATGGTCCAGTTTATCTATGCTGCCATGATTACTCTCTTCCACTGTGATGGGGGTACATTGGTCATCCTTCAGTTGGGGAGGTATGGCCAGTCATCCATCTGTAAACATAAACTTGATCCTCTGTCCCTGCATGAACATTGATTCACCTAGCTGATTTCATTGAATCAGTGCTGGTTTTCATTTTGCTTTTTATGAAAGTCAGTTTAGGAATGTTGCTGGTAACTTTCTTCACTGACTGAAATATTTTGTCATGCATTTGTCAAAACACTGAAAAGATATGTAGAATTTGTATGTAGTTTTCCTACTAACTGAATTGTGGCTTGTAAAATGACTGGAACTGAAATTTGCAAATACAAGAGAAGAAAAAAGTAAAAATATATGAAAAAAGAATTTGTATTTCTGAGATGACATTTGTAGGCTTATCAAGCCTTCTTTGTACAGTATGGATATTATTGCTTGACTTAATGTTCACACTTTTTGTTTCCTTTGAATAAACTGAAACTTTAATGATTTGTTTCTGTATGACATTTGGAAGTCCTTGTGTAGAACAGTGTCATTTGTTTAGGACAAAACACTTTGCCTTATTAAGAAGGCTGGCTTGGAGTTTACCATCAAGTGATGTGTAAACCTGACATATAGATTTTGTTAAGGGCTTTATTAAGGCATCATGGCCATGTTTCTTCATCTCCTGGTACAACCTCCATTGTGAAATGCCCTCTAGATGGGTGTGTTCAAGCCAGCCTGAATTTTGTTCACACATAACACAATCCCGTCTTGTCATTCGCTTTCTCGGTACATGAATTATTTAATTTGCAACAGTCAGAATCATCTGACTTGACCCAAACCATGTGTTCTTGGTCACTGCACTGGGAAGTAGTAATAGTGCATTTTTATGTCTGTTCTGTGACTGCCACATCCAGGATACATTACCACAAAATAATAATACTCCTTCCTGGCCTCAAACACAAAGATGTAGCAATCGTCTCTTACCTGAAACCTTATCAAAACCCTTGGATGTTGTCACCAGACACTAAAAAGAATGACTTTTTTTAATTTGGCATATGCAAAAAATATATATTTTTCATAGGCATTTACAGAAATAGATACTGATGATCCTGTATGTAGGGGCTGGCCTGTCTCAACTAAGATAGATTCCAGTCTCATGCCTGAGACTCTGGAATGACCCCATGTCTGATTATTTTTTGTCAGTATATATACTTCCAAATAGTAAACATATTCCCTCTCAAATTCATCAGCAGTTACAGGTTCTAATTCAGGCACACTGTTTGTTTTCCTGCTTCATGCACTATGCATACTTGTTTCTTGCAGTACATAGCAATTGCAAAAGCTGGTCTTGCAGCCATCACCGAGAAGAGAGAAGCAGTTGTAAATGAGGACACTAGAGTGAGAGTTCCCTTTTCTCCCCTGTGCAACAACCACAAAGACCAATCCAAAGGTACTTTTTCACAGAAGGGGTTATGAATCCATGAAACAGACTACCAGAATGTGTGGTGAAGAGAGAGACAGAATCCACAGTGGCAATCAAATTCACTGGACAGGTAGAAAAAGGGTGAGTAGTAAGGTGGGAATTGAATGAAAGTATAACATTAAATGCACTGAAAAGGGCATGCACAATGGGCTTTTATATCTCCTTCTGCTCTTGAGCAAATATAATGTATAAAGTAAGGAGATGCACAGGGCCAAATTATGAATGCAGGACTTGAAATGGACTTTGAATTTTTTTTTTAATTTGGACTTATTTTACACTCCTAATATTTGCAACTGTGGACAAAGCTTTTTTTTTTTTTAAATCACTCCACATTTTCATGCCTTATCAATGTGTCCCTCCTTATTGCACTTTGCAGCAAATATATATTTGAACTAATAGTCCTTGGTGCAATGCAAAACTTTGCCACAGTGGTCTGTGAATAGAATAATTGACTACAGCATTTGTAGTACATTTAATTGGTTCTTGCTGTCATTTCACCCCTTCTTTTGCAGCAGTTTCTATGAATGTTGTGATTTGTAATGCTTTTTGTATGGTTAAATCTAATTTTGACATTGATACTTTGCATATGTTCTCATCACACCTTTCAACCTGCAGACATTGCAAATAAGAACAAAAGGCCCAACCAAAAATCAGGGTATCTAATTAGCAAAAAATCTCAATGCAAATAGCACACAACTCTTCCTGCTTCCAGAAGAAATGTGGGATACTACTCAGAAACACATTAAAAAACACAGAGTAACAAAAATGTTGGAAAAAAATACAAGACATTATCAAAGAGAGAGTATAAAATCTGTAAAATTAATGTGTCAGACAAATTCATTCATTTTTGCTTGTGAAAAAGAGAGTTGTAACATGCATGTCCATTTTGTGTAAATTATTGTTGCCACTAGTGTGTTAGTTTTGTAGGGTGTTTCTATACTAGATAGTTTCAAAAATCACCTGTGATGAAAAAGATTCAGAAAATTGTGTGAAGGAGTAAATCAAGCCTGAAAATAGGGACATACCTTCAAAAAAAGCTACCCAGGTTGTTGTTGTTACTAGGCTGCAGTCCAGCAGAACCACTGAGGAGCCTAGTCCAACTTCCCAGCTGCCCCCACCCCCCACCTCCCCCAGCACTGTCTGGTTAAGTGACTTGCTGAAAGTCATGCATCAGGCAAATGAGAGCTAAGAAAGTCAAACCCTGTACCATAGGAACTGCAGCTCACAGCCTTAACACTCTGTGCCAACTGGCAATTAAATCTAATATCGACAGTTATATTTTACAAATGTTCTCATATGCCACACTGTGGTTAGTCTGCTAATATCTCAGGTTAGCCTCTTGAGGCTAACAGTATTATTCCATTTTGTGTGGCTCTGTTACACATTCAGAGATACTCTTTTCTTTCATCTTTTTATGGAATCAAAATCGCTCAGCTGTCATAGGCATTTGGTTCAAATAATACAGTAAAATATGTTCAGTGGGATCCCATTCAGAAGCTCGACTTTTCAAAAAGTCAAATTTCATATGGTCAAGACCATATGATCTACTTTTCAGAAAGTCAATCTTCGGGATGCAAAAGTCTACATTTTTACGGCCCCCCTTCCCCTGCATATTATATATACCAACTGCAAGATTGCACAACATTGGGGAAAGGGTAAATTCCCTGATCCCTACTGTACCATGATCGCCATTCAAAAGCTTTGACATTTCAGCACGTCTATCATATGGTCTCAACCATATGAGGTTCGACTTTCTGAAGAGACAAGCTTCTGAATGGGACATGCTCAGTGCTACTAAAGGACTCAGATCTAGGCTTTCAATCACCACCAAACAGAATAACAAGCTACATGTTCTAGACCACACTGCATTAAGTAAAGTGGAGGCCGTATTTGTACCTTTGACATGATTAGCTTCACAATGCAGTACTATTCTTTTCACAAAACGTTAGTGTTTCAGCACTTTGGTACGTAAAGCAACCACACAGCAAAGCAAACTCAACTCAAGTTTGCCATTCTGTGACTTAAGCCATGTACTACGGTATATACAGCTTACAGTCTTTTCTATATGCATGTTTTGTTTAGCAAACAGAAATCACTTATTTGCATTCACAATTATCATGTACATTATAAATTTTTTAAATGACTGTTAAGAAGGCAGAGAATTACCAGTTTGATTAGTAAAATTAGTTATCAAACAGATGTTTGACATATTAGTTGCTATATACTTCATTAATGTGAAAAATCATTCAGAAGCTTAAACACTTCTTTTGATAAAGTATAAGTTAATATAAATGTTTCGATATTTACTTAGTAAATACTTTCTTGTTATGGAAATTGTGTTTCATTGCGCTATAGCTGACAAAAACTTTCTGCCCGTGGAAAAGTATGTTTTCATCCTTGCACTATTTGTTTACAACAACAACTCACATGATTATTTTATGATAAATTATTTCTGCAGCAATGTATTTGCATGCACAAATATATGTTGACTCTGGTACAACAGACATTCTGGGACTCCCCTTTGTCTTTGTTTGCGCATTATGTTCAGTTTGCACAATTCATTTCTGCAGCAATGTATTTGCATGCACAAACATCATACATTGACCCTAGTACAGCAGACATTCTGGGACTTCTGTTTGTCTTTGTTTGCGCGTTATGTTCAGTTTGCACAACCCATTTCTGCACCAATGTATTTGCATGCACAAACTTATTTACATATATTGACTCTAGTACAATAGACATTCTGGGACTCCCCTTTGTCTTTGTTTGCGCATTATGTTTAGTCTGTACATTTAATTTCTGCAGCAATGTATTTGCATGCACAAACATCATATGCTAACCCTAGTACAATAGACATACTGGGACTCCTTTTGTCTATTTGTTTGCGCATTATGTTCAGTTTGCACACTTCATTTCTGCAGCACAGTACCAGATTTTCATTTGCTACATTCATTCATTCTGTAACTACCTTCTTAATCCAATCCACAGCCATCGGGGAACAGGAGGCTACTTTGGCACTCAGTGGCTGAAAAGCAAAGAAACTGATCAGGGATAATACTTACACCAGGATTATTTTGTTACATAAAAACATACATTGCTCGTCACCTCTGTTGTTTTTATATACTACTTGAAACCAGCATTCATATTTGCTAGCAGAAAGTTTTTCTTTTCCCATGATGATATTTTTGCTACTCCCCCTTGATATTTTTTTTATAATGTGAGTACTTCACCTACACATTACAAACTCTGCCAATGTGCTGTACTCCCCCTAGGCTATACAGGCACAATGTTACCTTGAAAAGCATACAAGACCAAGGAGAAGTTTCTTGAAGATTATTACTGCTACTACAGCAGGCAACATGTATGGGCTCGCACACACGGACAAATATATACATAGCTTCCAACCATCTCCAAAATGAGGTACACCATTTGTCATAATGTGGAACAAATGGGCAAAACGTGCAACACTAACAGCTTACTAACAATTTCAACAAGGAAGTTCATAGGGAGATTAAAATATGTTGTTTACTTATAAAAAGTTGTTTTGATGAATTAATGTGATTTAGTTCTGTTTACCACGGATGTATGTTAAAAAAAAAAAATGCCTAACGCTGAATATGTGACTGGCAGACCCTTTTAATTGGAACTTTGAGGAACATGAACATTTTAAGATCCAAAATGAGGAATGTTCCACTAAATGAGGTACATTTGAGAGGTATGATATATGTATATATATATATATATATATATATATATATATATATATATATGTATATATATATATATATATATACACATACATACATGTACACATACACACAGATTCTGAGTATGTGCACTAATATCCACATGTCTTACATCTTCCTTTCTCAAACAGACTGGAACTAGAAAACAGTGGTAAAGTGTGTCTCATTCAGATCTCTACAAAGGGGTTAAATGCACATTGCATTGCTTTGGCAGGACAGTAACAGGATTAAGTCTAGTTATTTCACACAGTCCATGAGAAAGGATGCTTCCACACATGGTAATCAAAGACCTGAAGATGAAGGTTACGTAGAATTGTGCAAGACATCATTTGGTATCTTATAATACGATGACTATCTAAAACACTATATGAAGATTGATTTGAGCCAAGCATTGTTGAAGTCCCACTGAAATGCATCTTCATTGTTTGAGAAACTCGGCAGTGAAAAGTGTTAGCTTTTGTGTATAGATAAGGGTATCATCTGAGGTTGACGACATTTAATTTGTGAGGCATTCTTTTTGTTGATGCCAAAATAACTGACCTCCCCAAGAGATCTTTGGTATTATAAAAGTTCTTCACACAGAACGAATGCATCAGAGAGTAAAGCCATGCAGAGGGGGGTGGATACCCACAACATACACACACATTGTAAGAAAGCCAGTGTGCAAGTCATTTTAGTGTCCACAAAAATCAGATATTAGCAAAATGCTTGCCAGGCAGTTCATACATAACCTAAGTCAATTATAGGTGCTTCAAAGGGAGTAGCAAATAAGATAGAGCTCAGAGGGAAAAGCTGAAATGATGGAAAGAATATAAAAAGTTTTAGAGAGGCTTTAATTAATGTGCTTCATGGTTGCCATGATTTTACAATTCAGTTGGCATCGCAGACCATAACTGTTATGTGCCCTAAATTAGAAGATCATTTTTTTTATCCAGTACTTAGCTTCTGTCAGTCAGTGCTGTTTTTGCTTTGCTGCTTCCTATTTCCAGTTCATTACTTGTAATTCTGTTACTTGTGTAGTGACAGGCAACAATCATCACCTCCTTTTCTAAAAGTCCCTCCTTCCTTATACAACATTCATTCTGTTAACCATCACTGGATATTTATAATATTGCATTAAAAAGCATAATACAGTTAGCATAAATGCTACTATGGATGTTCTTCGTGTTTCACTGTTGCAGTCATTACATTTGGGTAATCCTGCTGGCAGGTTGCCCTCAGTCGGGCTGAATTCCAAAGTCTTGGGTGCTGCGTTGGTTGCTGTCGCCCCTTCCCTGACGTCAGGTCATCAGGGGTATAAAAGATGCAGCCGACGCCATTTTCTTCAGTCTTTCTTGCCGCATGGTGCCCGAAGCAGAAGCAGTTCGCAAGTGCCGCTAGGCCGACTCCTGAGATTTTCGTGTTTGAGTTTCAGATCCGAAGTCTTCATTAAAGCTAAGTACCCCATTGGGGAAACTTTTTTCTTGCTCCAGACTGATGTCAGAAAAAGTTAATAATTGTATTTCTTGTGGAAAGCAAATACCTCATAAGGACTTTCATTCTTACTGTATTCCTTGCCTGGACCCTGACCATAATGTTTCAGGTTGTCAGTTTTGTGCTAGATTTAACCAACGCACTATTAAACGTCGGTATGATTTTGCATTAAACTATTTTGGACGCAGGTTTAATTATCCAGAAATGTCGTCGCATAGCCATCCGACTATCGGAGTTCACAAAAAAACGCAAAGAAAAAGATAAACAACCGAGGCCCAAAACCGACGAATCTTCTCCTAAGCCAGTTGCCGGTTCGCTGGTTCTCAGTGAGGCGCTTTCGCAGCCCCTAACACCTGCTACTTTAGAGTCGCAGGCCGCTACCGACTCCCACATGGAGTCGGCTATGTCGCTGGAAACTCAAGGTATTGGAGCCTCGGACACTATTTATTCAGATGGGTCCAGAGCCGCTGAGCAGACACTGGCTTCTGAGGGTGTATTCAGACCTAAATATCTATATCCTTACTTGGGACAACTGCCTAATTAAAGCAGAGAACAAGGACATTCTTCTACAGCATCTGGCGTTTGTGAAAAGACTTATAACATGCCTAGGGTACACAGTCAACGAAAAAAAATCAAAACTAGTACCCTCTCAAGAGATAATATTCTTGGGTGCAAGCTTAAATACAACTACCTTAGATGGCTTATCTCACGGCAGACAAACAAAGGCAACTGACTACCTATTTCAAAATATTGGCAACAACGGCCCAGTTATCTGCAACAAAAATTCTGCAGGCTTTAGGCTTCATGGTAGCCTGCATCCTACTAATTCCATATGCAAGACTGCATATGAGGAAACTTCAATGGTACCTAAAAAGTGTTTGGACTCAACATTGCCACAGCCTGGAAACAATGATTACTCTCATTCCCTGCCTGCAACAGGAGTTTCGATGGTGGGCGAAGGCTTGTCACCAGAACAAGGGACAGCCATTCACTTTACCCCCAGCCAGGCAAAACCTAACAACGGATGCATCAGATTATGCCTGGGGCGGCCCACATGGCAGGAAGATGCATTCAGGGCACATGGTCCACAAACCAAATGCATCTACATATCAGTCAAAAAGAGGTGCTAGCTGTTCAAAATGCCCTGACAGCCTTCAAGGACCTACTTCATCTCGGCCAACTACTGATAAAGACAGACAACACCACGGTCATGTAGTATATAAACAAGCAGGGGGGTGCACATTCTTGCCCCCTTTGCAGACTAGCCATGGCTTTGTGGGACACAGCATTGACTTACCAAGTTCATCTGCAGGCACAATTCCTGCCAGGAAAGGAAAATACTCTGGCAGACGAACTAAGCAGAAACCTCATGGATCCCCACGAGTGGCAGCTGGATCCACAAGTCTTCAGCATGATAACAAGGAAATGGGGATGCCCGGACATAGATCTATTTGCCTCCCCTCACAACTACCACCTAAAAAGATTCTGCACAAGGACTTATCACAGACGAGCATGGGAAGTGGACGCCCTATCTTTCAGCTGGAAAGTGGACGCCCTATCTTTCAGCTGGAAAAACCTATCAGTATATGCCTTTTCTCCACTGCCTCTCCTCCCCAAGGTACTCCTAAAGGTCAGACAGGAGAAGCCAAAGATGATACTGATTGCCCCAGACTGGCCCTGCCAGTACTGGTATCCGATCTTAAGGAACTTGTCTCAATGCCCAGCCTGGACCTTACCTCAAATACCTTATCTACTGTCCCAACAAAACAATCAGATCCTGCACAACCAACTCAGGACTCTAAACCTGGCAGCATGGCAGATAATGTAGGCATACAAAGCACACCTCTCAGTAAAGCTGTGATGGATGTCATTTTGGAAGCCAGAAGGCCTAGTACTAGAAAATCTTATGCTGGAAAATGGAAGAGATTTTGTGCTTGGAACCAGACACAAGGAACTGATACAGCTGTACCAAATATTCCTCAGATTTTGCAATACTTAACTGAGATGCTGGACAAAGGCCTGTCTTTTCATCAATTAAAATTCATGCCTCTGGCATTTTGTCTCATTACAATACAGAACTACCAATCTTTTCTCATCCTTTATTAAGGCAGTACCTCAGAGGAGCCAGAAAACTTAAGGCCTCCAAGGAGCTCACCAATACCTGCATGGGACCTCAACTATGTCTTGGAAAAACTCACTCTGCCTCCTTTTGAGCCAGCTGCTACTGCTGATATAAAGTTTTTATCTTGGAAAACAGCTCTGCTCCTAGCAATAACTTCTGCAAGACGAGTTTCAGAGCTACAGGCACTCATGGCTGTGGAACTTATCATTTTTTATCCAGACAGGGTCTCTCTGAGGACAAACCCAACATTTATGCCTAAGGTGGGGTCCAGTGTGGCCCTTAACCAAACTATTCATTTGCCAACTTTTTATCCAAATCCACAGAACAAGGGGGAGAGAATTCTGCATTCTTTGGACGTACACAGACAGCTTAAATTCTGTTTGGACAGAACCAAAGTTTTCAGGAAGACAGAGCAATTACTAGTGGCATATGCTGCAGGATCACAAGGAAAGGCTATCTCCAAGCAGACTATTTCAAAGTGGATAGGCCACTACATTCATTTCTGCTATTTACAGCATGGCAAGCCAGTGCCCAAGGGCATTAGGCCACATTCAGCCAGAGCTGCAGCCACTTCAGCAGCCTTTCTCAGGGGAGTACCAACCAAAGACATTTTAGAAGCTGCTACTTGGAGTTCAGTGCACACTTTTACAAAGCATTATCATCTGCCACTCTGCTGTAAATCCAGGTCAGGCTTTGCCACTGCAGTTCTGCAGGGCCTCATAGCCGCTCCTGATGCTGTTTAGCTCCAGCCTCCCAGCCATAGCTTTGGGACTCTACCCAAATATAATGACTGCAACAGTGAAACACAAAGAACATAGTACAGTTGTGTACACTTACCATAAATGTAGATGTTCGAGTGTATTCACTGTTGCAGTCCAGGTTACCCACCCACCATCCCCCTTAATTCTGCTGGAACTTATCTTTCCTTCTCTGATTTATACAACCTATGTGGTGTATTTGCTTGTAGATGAAGGTAAAGTTTATATTGGTGCATGTGTTTTTATATATAAATATATATATCATTTTAGCTACCCTTAGGGGGCACCTGACATCTGGGGCAAGTAAAACTGAAGAAAATGGCGTTGGCTGCATCTTTTATACCCCTGACAACCTAACGTCAGGGAAGGGGCAACAGCAACCAACGCAGGACCCAAGACTTTGGAATTCAGGCCGACTGAGGGCAACCTGCCAGCAGGATTACCCAAATGTAATGACTGCAACAGTGAATACACTCTTAACACCTACATTTATGGTAAGTGTACACAACTGTACTTTTGGGAGGATGAGTTATAAGACAGGTATGTAAGCAACTAATTCCTGGATTGCTGTATCTTGCTCAATAACCAGCTGCTTTTAATTTAGTTAGCCATTAAGAAAATGAGGTTACCATGTTAATTAAGATCAATCATGAAGACAAACTTAAATTTTCAAAAGGATAAAGGAAGAGAATACAAGTTCAACATTTAAATAGCTGCTTCCTCAAACGAAATTAATGTTTTAAGGCCAAGACTTGGTGTCTGGCTTGCTGTGAGCATGTAATCTGCAGGATTTACTAAGACAACAGCAGGGAGCAGGATGTAATGCCAATTACAAGGCTCAGAACTCTGATATTAATTAACACAGCAGCTCTGGCCAAGAATCCAAGTTTTAAGTGTTAATGCAAATCTAAGGCTAATATATGATCATCAATTACTTCAGCCATAATGTCTATTGTAAGACAGAAGTCAAAGTTCTACCATCAGATCTACACTCATAATGTTTATAACTCTTATGTTATAGGAGAATCTTACAGTGTAGTGCACTGATGTTTCTATGACTCTGCTCATTAGGGACTTACAAACAGGTATCTGTTATCTGTGTTCCTATGACTGCAGTTAATCATGTCCAGGCTTTTGTTTCAGTATTTCAGTGGGAAATCTGTGGTGGAGCCTTCTTTGATGGGAAGAATGTGTGGAGTTTCTTCACTTGCCTGACAACAAAAGAAATCTCTTGGAAAAGACTTGGCTCTCTCCAGCCATCAGTTTAACAGATTAGTGTTCCATATTTTACCAGCAGGTGAACCAGTCACATGAAGTAAGTGCTTACTGAGATCTCGCAGTCCGTCAACAGCAGGAAAATACAGCTATTGATTCTTCTCTTGTAATTACAATGTGATCTCCAGTGACAGCCTGCAATATTAAATGCCACCACTCTAAAAATGATAAATAATTTCACTGTGGCAGTCCTCTCAAGCTATATATTCTTGAGAGAGCACATACAACTCTGTTTGAAATGTTTCTGCTGTGGCCTAGTTTGTACTATTAAATTCCTAACGTAAAAAAAACTACACAGTTGTTCCTCATTCTGAAAATTCAAAACTGCTAGTTTCCACGGAAATATTTTTTTTCCTGATTTAAGTCCTGGTGCATGTCAGCCAGCTGAAGGGATTTGGTATTAATAAACATATGTGGTGCTTGGTTAACACTGCTCCCTTACAGTGCTCGATTCTTCAAGTTGGGTTCCTGGCTGAAGTGTCTTTTTTGAGTATTCATGAACTCCCTGGGCATAATTTCTATCAGGTTCAGTGGCTTCATCTCCGATCCCAAAGGTATACAGTTACATAAATTAGCCAACATCCAAATTGCCTGTAGTCATGTGTGCCGTCAGAGTATGTGTGTGTATTTGTATATACATCCTGCAATGGACTAACATCCTGTATAGGGAAAGTTCTCTGCCCGGGTGCCAATATAGGTTTTGGCTCCCCTGTGACCATGAATAGGATAAATCAGTACTGGATAATGGATGAATGAATAAAAAAAGCTTACTGGGAAGATGTTCTTCGTGTTTCACTGTTGCAGTCATTACATTTGGGTTATCCTGCAGTCATTACATTTGGGTTATCCTGCTGGCAGGTTGCCCTCAGTCGGCCTGAATTCCAAAGTCTTGGGTCCTGCATCTGTTGCAGTTGCTTCTTCCCCGACGTCAGGTCGTCAGGGGTATAAAAGATGCAGCCGACGCCATTTTCTTCAGCCTTTCTTGCCGTGCGGTGCCTGAAGCAAAAGCAGTTCGCAAATGCCGGTCGGCCGACTCCTGAGATTTTCGTGTTTGAGTTTCAGATCTGAAGTCTTCATTAAAAGCTAAGTACCCCGCTGGGGAAACTTTTTTCTTGCTCCAGACCGATGTCAGAAAAAGTTAATAATTGTATTTCTTGTGGGATGCAAATACCTCATAAGGACCTTCATTCTTACTGTATTCCTTGCCTAGACCCTGACCACGACGTTTCTAGTTGTCGGTTTTGTGCCAGATTTAACCAACGCACTATTAAGCATCGGTACAACTTTGCATTAAGCTATTTTGGGAGAAGATTTAATTATACAATGTCATCAGATAGCCATCCGACTACCGGAGTTCACAAAAAACACAAAGAAAAAGACAGACAATCACGGTCCAAAACCGACGATGGAGCTTCTCCTAAGCCTGTCACCGGTTCTCAGTGAGGTGCTTTCGCAGCCCCTGACGCCCGCTGCTTGAGTCGCAGGCCGCTACCGACTCCCATGTGGAGTCAGCCAGGCCGCTGGAAACTCAAGGTATTGGAGCCTCGGAGACTATTCCCTCAGATGGGTTCGGAGCCGCTGAGCAGGCATTGGTTTCTGAGGATGTATTCAGACCTAAACAATTATATATTAAACCGACGTCAGCTTCAAAGGCAAAGACTAAAGCACCTTTAAAGGCAAAGAAACAAGTTCATTAGCCACATGGACAGGCCTCCATGCCCAAAAAACAGATGATCAAAATGGCCAAAGACTTAATTACCTTGATCAGGGGTTCCCATCCTCCTCCTGATGAAATGGAAACCTGATCTGAAGATTCATAGTCTATCTCTTGCCTAGGCCTTTTATCTGATTCCTCTTCTGATCAGGAATATTCTCTTCCCCCCCTATGAGGATTCTGATGCTGAAGAATCCATTCCTTCAGCTTCTCCTCCCTGAGGACTACTCTTTTGGGGAAACCTTGCATACCATGAGGGAGCACTTCCACTGGGAGAGCCAAGATTTTTCAGAATCTAAGAAGAGGCTCAGAGACTTCCTTTTACTACCTCAGCACAGGCCTCTAGCTATTCCACCTGTGTTAGACATTGTAGATGATGTGTTCTCAAGAGTCTAGTCTGACCCCTGACTCCTTACCTCCAGCTCCGGTTAAGCCGGACAGATACTACAGGGTTCCTGACTCTCATAAATTTCTTTTCAAGAACCCTTCTGCAGACCCAGAAACTATTTCTCAGGGTCCCAAAAGGGTCAAGGCTTCCACTGCAAAAATCCCTACCCCCTCTGACAGAGATTCTAGGGCACTGGATAGATGGGGAAAAAAATTTACACATCTGCTGCCTTGGCTATAAGGGCCTTAAATTTCCAGTTTCATATGCTCAGATATCAGCAATATATCATGACACTGCTTAAACAGAAAACGATGGTAAATTCTGAATGTGCAGAAAACAAAGAAATGTAGGATTTATTGCATGCAGCTGAACAAGTTGGAAAGCATACTTTGCAATGTGGTTTTGATTCTCTGGAGGCCTCCTGCAGAGCCACTGTTGTGGGTTCTGTCATTAGGAGGCATGCTTGGTTAAAGGAACAAAATCTGCCTGATCATGTCAAAGCAAAATTATTAGATGCTCCATTACAGCATGATACTTTGTTTGGTTTTAAGGCAGAAGAGGTGTTAAAGAAAATGGAGGACAAAGCTAAATCTATGCAAACGGTCAACGATTTCTTACAGGTACAGCCTCCTAGGTTTAGCAGACACTGGCCTACAAAGAATTGGTCCTTTCCAGTGTCGGACAGACCTCAAAGGGGCAGATACAGACGCCCTAGAGGCAGATCCCAGCCCCAAGGTTCATACAGGTCTAAGCAATGGGGTGCTTCTACCTCCAAAAGTGGAGAAGACAAATCACAACTATACAGGAAACAGTCCCACCGACTTCCCCCTGCCTGCACCAAGCACTTACCTTCTGGCAGCACCCTTAGGGGGAAAACTAGCATTTTTTTCTCAAAACCGGCACATTATAACCCAGGACAAATGGGTTCTAGACATAGTGTCTCAAGGCTACAAGTTTCACTTCCATACCCTGCCAAGGGCAAACGGTTGGCCAGACCTGCCAAAAAAATCAATGGGCAGAGGCTCACAAACAAGTCGCAGCTCTCATGGACATGGGAGCTATTCAACAAGTGCCACTGCAAGAGCAGGAAAAAGGATTTTATTCAAGACTGTTGTTCGTACCCAGAAAGGACAAAGCATGGAGACCAATACTGGACCTATCTATTCTAAACACTTTCCTGGATATACCAAAACTCAAGATGTTGACCTTGCAGCAGCTTCTGCCCATGCTGGGCAGCAAGGCTTGGCTCGTGACTTTAGACCTTAAAGAGGCATACCTGCATGTCCCAATCAGACAATCATGCAGAAGATACCTCAGATTCAAGGCTGGCTCAAAGCATTACCAATTCTCTGCACTGCCCTTTGGCTTATCTACTGCGCCCAGGGTCTTCACAAAGTGCCTGGCACCAGTAATTGCTTTCTGCAGACAAAGAGGAATACAAATATATCCTTACTTGGATGACTGCCTCATACAAGCAAAGAACAAGGACATTCTACTACAGCATTTGACGTTTGTGAAAAGACAGTCAACAAAAAGAAATCAAAACTAGCACCCTCTCAAGAGATAATATTCCTGGGTGCAAGCTTAAATACAACTGCCCAGATGGCTTATCTCACACCAGACAAAGGCAACTGGCTACCTACTTCAAGGGAATGGCAACAAAGGCCCAGTTATCTGCAAGAAAAATTCTGCAGGCTTTGGGCTTCATGCATCCTACTAATTCCATATGTAAAACTGCATATGAGGAAACTTCAATGGTACCTAAAAAATGTCTGGACACAACATTGCCACAGCCTGGAAACAATGATTACTCTCATTCCCTGCCTGCAACAGGAGTTTTGATGGTGGGAAAAGGCTCGTCACCAAAACAAGGGACAACCATGCTCACTACACCCAGCCAGGCAGAGCCTTATGATGGATGCATCAGATTATGCCTGGGGGGGCCCACATGGCAGGAAGAGGCATTCAGGGCACCTGGTCCACAAACCAAATGCATCTACATATCAATCAAAAAGAGATGCTAGCTGTTCAAAATGGCCTGACAACTTTCAAGGACCTAATTCATCCGGGACAACTACTGATAAAGATAGACAACACCACGGTCATGTGGTACATAAACAAACAGGGGGGCACTCATTATTACCCCCTTTGCAGACTAGCCATGGCTTTATGGGATGCATTGACTTACCAAGTTCATCTGCAGGCACAATTCCTGCCAGGAAAGGAAAATACTCTGGCAGACAAACTAAGCAGAAACCTCATGGATCCCCACGAGTGGCACCTGGATCACAAGTCTTCAGCATGATAACAAAGAAATGGGGACACCCGGACATAGATCTATTTGCCTCCCCTCACAACAATCAACTAAAAAGATTCTGCACAAGGACTTATCACAGACAAGCATGGAAAGTGGACGCCTTATCTTTCAACTGGAAAAAACTATCAGTATATGCCTTTCCTCCACTGCCTCTCCTCCCCAAGGTGCTCCTAAAGGTCAGACAGGAGAAACCAAAAATTATTCTGATTGCCCCAGACTGGCCCCGCCAGTACTGGTATCCAATCTTAAGGAGCTTGTCTCAATGCCCAGCCTGGACCTTACCTCAAATACCTCATCTATTGTCCCAACAAAACAATCAGATTCTGCACAGCCAACTCAGGACCCTAAACCTGGCAGCATGGTGGATAATGTAGCCATACAAAGCACACCTCTCAGTAAAGCTGTGATGGAATTCATTTTAGAAGCCAGAAGGCCTAGTATTAGAAAATCCTATGCTGGAAAATGGAAGAGATTTTGTGCTTGGAACCAAGCTCAAGGAACTGATACAGCTGTGCCAAATATTCCTCAGATTTTGCAATACTTAACTGAGATGCTGGACAAAAGCCTATCTTTTTCATCAATTAAAATCCATGCCTCTGCCATTTCGGCTCATTACAATACAGAGCCACCACTCTTTTCCCATCCTTTATTAAGGCAGTACCTCAAAGGAGCCAAAAATTTAAGGCCTCCAAGGAGAACACCAATACCTGCATGGGACCTCAACTATGTCTTGGAAAAACTAACCTTACCTCCTTTTCAGCCAGCTGCTACTGCGGATATAAAGTTTTTATAGTGGAAAACAGCTCTGCTCCTAGCAGTAACTTCAGCAAGACGAGTTTCAGAGCTACAGGCTCTCATGGCTGTGGAACCCTTTATCATTTTTTATCCAGACAGGGTCTCACTGAGGACAAACCCTACAGTTCTGCCTAAGGTGGTATCCAGTGTAGCCCTTAACCAAACTATTCATTTGCCAACTTTTTATCCAAATCCACAGAACAAGGGGGAGAAAATTCTACATTCTTTGGACGTACACAGACAACTTAGTTTCTACTTGGACAAAACTAAAGTTTTCAGAAAGACAGAGCTATTACTAGTGGCATATGCCTCAGGATCACAAGGAAAGGCTATCTCCAAGCAGACTATTTCAAAGTGGATAGGTCACTGCATTCGTTTCTGCTACTCACAGCATGGCAAACCAGTGCCTGAGGGCATTAGGCCACATTCAACCAGAGCTGCAGCCACTTCTGCAGCCTTTCTCAGGGGAGTACCAACCAAAGACATCTTAGAGGCTGCTACTTTGGAGTTCAGTGCATATCTTTTCAAAATACTACAATCTGCCACTTTACTCTAAATCCAGGGCAGGCTTTGCCACTGCAGTTCTGCAGGGCCTCATAGCCCCTCCTAATACTGTTTAGCTCCAGCCCCCCAACCATAGCTTTGGGACTCTACCCAAATGTAATGACTGCAACAGTGAAACACAAAGAACATAGTACAGTTGTGTACACTTACAGTAAATGTAGATGTTCGAGTGTATTCACTGTTGTAGTCCAGCTTACCCACCACCCCCCTTATTTTTGCTGGAACTCATCTTTACTTCTCTAATCTATACAACCTATGTGGTGTATTTGCTTGCAGATGAAGGTAAAATATATTTTGGTGCATGTATGTTTTATTTATATATATATTTAGCCTACCCTTTTGGGGGCACCTGACATCTGGGGCAAGAAAAACTGAAGAAAATAGCGTCGGCTGCATCTTTTATACCCCTGACGACCTGATGTCAGGGAAGAAGCGACTGCAACAACGCAGTACCCAAGACTTTGGAATTCAGGCCGACTGAGGGCAACCTGCCAGCAGGATAACCCAAATGTAATGACTGCAACAGTGAATACATTCGAACATCTACATTTATGTTAAGTGCACACAACTGTACTTTACCATGTTCCAAATGCATTACCAGCTATTCTTGTGAATCTGTTGCCTGATATTGTTATACTATAATGTTTACAGTGTACATTTCTTTTTTGGTAGTTGTAATCATTCCTATTTGTTATATTTAACTTTTTTGGAGTTATATTATTCCAGAGTTTAAATAGTCCTTCTTTTTCTATGAATTATATTAAGACCTGAATGTATAATACACCTTAACAAGAGTGTGGTGTGTATGAACTACTGAGGCAGGGCTAGCCACCTGGCAGTGTAAACCTTGGCTCTAGATGACTGTCACTGTTGAAGTGACACCGCAATCCCATGTGCAAAAATGGGTAAAAGGAGTTGTGAATGGATGTATGGAAGCCTTCTCAATGCAAAGCATTTTGAGTTTGAGAGGAAGTCTGTGATATTTCCTGTAAACTTTGCTTGCCTGGCTCTTATATTATGTTACCCATTATTTTAGCTTAGAAAAAGACTGCATAGCAAGGTGTTTGTAGGCCTTTATGCTTTCCATCCCTCTGAAGTCATAAACCTACTGAATGTCTGGGCAGTCACAGTTGTTTTACAGTGTACTGTCATTTACAGCTGCCTTCTGTCCAGCTCGTTGGGGCCACAAACCTTGGAAACTCGTATCTTTTTAATGTGTATTTTCAGAAGCTTAAATGACAAAAAAAAAACTGATACCATTTCTCAAAAAGACTGAATGAGGACCTCTTTCTGCATCTGATGGATTCCTAAAGAAAACTGAATTTAAGCAGTTTTGGAACTTCAGAAGAAGGATCTTATTTCAGTATGATAAACAGAAATGAGAAAGTATCAGATGAACAAAGATCCTGACATTCTGTCCTGAGAGCCAATTTAAGTAGTAATTCTGAGTACTACCATTCTAAGTAAATGGACAGTTCCTACATGAGAGGGTAGGTAGGGCATTATAATGTTGCATTCTGGGAACACATTGTGTTCTGTAGAAAAGAAAGCTTTGCCAGAAAACAAAATCACATCAGTATGTCTACTTCTAGCCTTTTAGGTCAACAATCTTTATCTTCTTCTTTCGGCTTTTCCCGGTTAGGGGTCACCACAGCGGATCACCTGTCCGCTCGTGATTGGCAGTAGAGTTTTACGGTGTCGAGTTACCAGCCCGGCACCCAACCTTCCATGGAAGGAACACGCACTCACTCCTAGGGCCAATTTAGAGTGTCCAATCCACCTACAGCATGTCTTTGGGATGTGGGAGGAAACTGGAGCACCCGGAGGAAACCCACGCAACCACAAAGAGGATATGCAGACTCCACACAGAAAGCACCCCAGCCGAGGATCAAACCAGAGAACCTCTTGCTGTCAGGCACAACGGTAACCGCTGCACCACCGTGGCCGTCCCTATTAGGTCAGTGATGATTTGAACAAAATAAATACTTAGAATGCTTCAGTTTCCCAATTACAAGTGACTATGAACTCAAAAAAGACTTGCACAAACTGAAATAAGTGCCTTGCAGGACAATAAACTTCCCTGTACCTCCTACATCTGAGAGAAAGCATCCCATACCTCCCACTGTGTACTCTACAATCATACAGTAGTAGAAAAAGTAGAAACTCAACAAAACAGTGTCCTTCAGTTCCCCACAACCTATGGTTTAAAAGTAAATCTCACAGACATTTAGAATCTGATCAAATAACCACTGATCTTATAGTTTAAAGTGGCAGAAAACACCCTTGCGCTACCAGACTATAACTCATTCCACACCTTTCGGCCCCGAAACATGGACCGAAGCTTCAAAGCCGGTGGTGTCACCGTACTCGTAAAGGATTTGTACACCTCCAAACTAGTAGCTCAGCATAATCTGAGATACTTCAGGTACAACTAACATTGGGTAAGACGGTCATCCAGGTCATAGCCTGCTACAGGTTCCCAACCAAGTCCCTAGACTCACTCCATGGTCCTAAGCACCCTGGAATCTATCAATGTCCAACCCAACACTCATACTAGGAGACTTCAACTACTCCTCCAGCAACTGGGAAAACTACTCAAGCACTAATACACTGGCCCAACGCTACCTGGAATTCATCAGTTCCAATGTCCTGGACCAGCTCATTCTGATCCCCATCAGAGGAAGCAACATCCTTGACCTGGTTATTACTAACCTGGGCGGCCATTGCTCTACACCAGTAGTCAATCCCTCCCTGGTCAGATCCAATCAAACTAATGACCATAGGTTCATAGGTAGGTACTAAGCTATTGGCCCTGGGAGCTTATATAAGCCTAGCCAAAAAGGTTCCCTGGCTTTCGCCACCCAAGAAAATTATTTTCCAGTGCCCCTGTCAAGCTGTGCCACAAAAGTGATCCCCGGGGTGAATTTTCTATTTCCCATCCAGTCGTCAAGGTTTTTCTTAAGGAGGGCCCATGAGGAGCTTTGCTTGACATGAATGGGTAGTTTGTTCCAGAGTATGAGAACTCTCTGGGACAGGAATCTATCCCTCCAGCATGTTCTGTTTATTGTGGTGACAAGGTTTAGGTCCCCTGAAGCATGTGGTTTGGAGAGATTGGGATTTCTTTAAGTGTAGGATGTCCAACAGCTCTGGGTTTGACATAGCTTTGTATGTTAGGCAGAGATCGCCTGTGAGTAGGCGATATGCGACAAGAATGGAGCTGGAGTTTTTTGAGACTGTCTGCGTATGGCATCCGTTTGAGGCTGGCAATCCTCTTAGTGAGGTATTTCTGTGGCCTTTCCAATTGTTGTAGGTGTCTTGTGAGACACATGCCAAACGGGACATTGTACTCTATAGTGGGTCTGATGAGTAGAGAGAAACAATTACCTCCTTTTTTCTAGAGGAGAACCCTTTTGTGATGAGTTGTGACACGTAGAAGGATTTACTGACTACTGTGGCAGTGTGGTTATCAAAGGAGAGACTACTGTCCCATCTGTGTGTCGAGGTCTCATCACACTTTCAGTGTTTAGTGAGCTACCATCTATGTGGTAGTTCATGGGTACAGAGTTTTTCCCAAAGAAAAATGGAACTTCACATCTCACCCACACCCCCCACAAAGGTAACCACCTGAAAAACTTCCCCAAAGCTGACTTTGGGCTCCTAAAAACAGAGGTGGCTAACTTCACGGCACCCATGCCAATGGAAGAGCTGCATGACTGCCAAATCATACATCAGTGCACTGTATGAACATGTACATAAATGCATGGAACTAGCCATACCCAACAGAACCAAGACACTCTCCTCCAAAAAAGGAAGCCAATCTGGTGGTCCCCTGCCATTAATAAACTCTACAACAAAAGGAAGAAACTGTTGCAGAAAAAGGTGAAGTCCCAAGACTGGAAAAACTCTCTTATTAGCCTCAACGAAAAGTTGATATCCCTCATGAAATCCTCCAAAGCCAGCTATGAAGGCAGAAATGCGGCAGACACTAAAAACAATCACAAAGCCTTTTATAGTTCTATCAAAAATCTCCACGGCAATACCCAGATTTGCTATGAGTTACTGCACAATGGTACCTCCTATACTGAGCCAACAGATATTGCCAACATACTGACGGACAGATTCAGTGCCAACTTTACTCCTCTCTCCCCCACTAAAGGGCCAATCACAATATTGGAAGAATGCCAGGTACCCAGCATTACAGCAGCATAGGTTAAAACTGCGTTGTCCAAGGCCAAGAATACAGCTTCCATGGGACCCAATAATATCCCTGGCTGTGTTCTACATGAACTACAAAATGAACTGGCACTACATCTGTGTGCCCTGTTCAGTCACAGTCTCACCTCAGGCTTTGTCCCTACTGAATGGCGCACTGCTACAGTCATCCCTCTCCATAAAGGGGGAGCGACTACAGACCTTGGGAATTATTGCCCCATTAGCCTGACTACTCTGATATGTAAAGCTATGGAGTGCATCATCACTGACCTGATTAACAAATATCTAGGAAATCTCCACACTCTAGACCCCATGCAGTTTGGCTTTGTGAAAGGGAGATCATGCCAGCTCAACCTGCTTGACTTCTCTGAGTCAGTCACCAGGCTGTGGATGAAGGTAAGGCAGTGCATACAGCCTACCTCAATCTGGCCAAGGCCTTTGATACCATTCTTCACTCGGGAATTTTTGATAACCTCACCAAACTAGGCATCAACCCCTATATCACTAGGTGGGTTGCAAATTAGCTCACAGATAGAACACAGTGTGAAAGTAGCAGACTCCAACTCGAGACTGCTGACTAGTCACAAGTGGAGTCCCACAGGGATCGGTCCTGGGTCCTCTCATGTTTGGCATCTACTTCTCAGAAGTCCAGACAAACACAAAGGGACTCTGGCTGACCAAGTTCACAGATGACTGCAAGCTGGGTACCATTATTAACTCCCCAAGTGATGCAGACATCCTACAGAAAGGCCTCACTGAGACCAATGACCGGTGTCAAAACCATGGCCTTAAGCTTAACGCCAAAAAATGCGTAGTCAACCTCTACGGTAAAAACTCAGTTCTCACTAATTACCACATTGATGGGAGCCCACTGAACACTAAAGGCGTTATAAGAGATCTGGGGATGCAGGTTGACAGCAACCTTTCCTTTGACCACCACATTGCCACTGTAGTCAGAAAGTCCTATGTGGCACATCTCATTATCAAGGGTTTTACTTCCAGGAAGAAAGAGGTCATCATCTCTCTCTATTCTTCCCTCATTAGACCAATCATTGAGTATAATGCCCCATTTGGCATGTACCTCACAAAGAGGATCCTAGATATTAAACATATGTCCTACATGGACAGACTCAAGACTCAAGCTATTCTCTGTCTCATATCGGCTACTTAGAGGCTATCTCTGCTTGACTTACAAAGCCATGTCTGACCCAGCTCTGTTAGAAATGCTACACCTAAAGAAATCTCAATCCCTCTGCACCACATGCTCCAGGGACCTCAACCTTATTACCACAATCAACAGAACATGCTGGAGTGACAGGTTCCTCACCCAGAGACTGCTCATGCTCTGTAATAGACTTCCCTTACATGTCAAGCAGAGCACCTCTCTGTCCCTCTTCAAGAGGAATTTTGATGAATGGATGGGTAATAGAAAGTTCACCCCGGGGATCACTCCAGTGGCTTTACTTGAAAAAGGCACTGGGAACTAACTTCGGGTGGCACAGTGCCAGGACACTTCTATGGGCTAGGTTTGTAAAGGCTCCAGGGCCATTAGGCTAGTACACACCTATGAACCTATGTAGGAAGCATGCAAAGTATTGTGAAGAACACAGAGGGGATAAAACTTTTTATTTCAGTTACTGATGAGAATAGTTATTTAAATATTTTATTTCATGTTCTAGGAGTACAGGGAATATGGAGGGATAGATTTTTGTTTTTATGACTTTAGTTTATAAAATATATATTTTAATAGCAGAATTGTCACTGTGCAATAAAATATTATTGTTAATGGGACATTGTAGTATAGAAATGTCTCAAACCAATAATATTTTAAAATGCAAAGTGGCAGTAAACTTTTACACAATTTTCAACTATAAAACAGTACAGTACAATATAGTAGACAGCAAATCAACATTCGTCTGTGCTGTGTAATTCAACTTTTCATTTTTGGTCATGGTTACACTCCATCCTATTACAGCAGTCAGTCAGGATCAGTAATCCTAGCACTAAGTGACCTTTTACTTTGTTCTAGAGTTGTACACTCAGTCACTGGTATCTAGTAGTGCAGGAGCAGGGGCTTTTGCATGTTTGGGTGCTTTCCCCTATGTGTAGTACCACTTTCCCATGATGCTTTGCATTTCAAGATGCAAGTTGACATGGTGAGCTGGTGACATGCAATGTACATGCAAATATGCTGCTAATGTGATGTGTTCAGGAACCTTTCTGATACCACAGGTGTACATGTGGCATACCACAAAAGTTCAGCATGGCACTAGCAGTGTTGTGCAGGAAAAAGAGTGAGAGTTACCCCCAAATAATGAACACTAACATGAACACTTGATTTTTTATTTGTAACCAGGACAATAAGCACATTTATCAAAAGTAGAGGCGAAGGAAAGAGGTATTCCTCTGGATAATGAGCAAGCCAGTCAGAAGTAGGGAAGAAAGGAGTAGTCTCCATGAAAAACAAGCACTGAGTTGAATGTGAAATGACAGTGGGAAGTCCATGGAGCAATGAATAAAATTAGGAGAAATGAGGCAAAACAATCTTACTTGTGCATGTTTAAGTGTAGGTGTGTGGGTGGACCTCTCTGGCATTGCTTGGGGTCTGAACTGCATACTTCTTGAAGACCTTTGAATTTGGGCAGCATTATATGTAGGTTTTCTCATCAGAAACAGTGAGCAACTGGTGCAATGTTTGCTTCTTGTTACTGGGAATTAAGTAATAATTGCATGTCTGCATTTTATATATGACAGAGTGGTTTGTGTGTGTAGACGTGGGTTTTGGTGACTATAGATACAGTCGCCAAGGAGATTCAAAGTCTTACTAATTGAGAAAGGCAAGTCCTGGTTACACTGAATTTTATCTTAGGATGTAAGTTACAGTGAAATTGGTTCTGAGGCCTAAACCTAATAAGCCATGGGAAGAGGTGATGAGAGTAATGACTGAAACAGTGGCGGGAAGGCAGGGGTTGGAAACATGTAATGGTGTGGATAGGCACCAGTGACCTGAAAGAAGAAAGAGTTGAGGTGGTAGCAAACAGAGAAATGAAGGTGGCATAGAGAGACCTGGAAATGGGATAAGGATGTACCCTGCTCAGAAGTGATCGCTGTTCCAGCGGCCAACATACTGACAAAGAGGATGTCTCAGAAATATTACGACTAGCTACTGTAGTGACCAAGAGTGAAGGGCTTCAGAATGGTAAGGTAATTGTAGTAGAGATACTATGTGACAGGTAGAGGCTTTGATTAGCATAGAAGTGGCAATAGCACTCAGAGCTGAGACAGAGAGATACATCTCAAGCATTGTATCTTCAAAGTAAGACAATAGTAAGTACTGAGTCACAAAAGTGGAAGAGACTGTAAGGCTCTGGCTCTTGACTAAAGTCTGTAGCTTATGTTATTGTTCTGCATGAGTGTTTGCATTATGGTATCAAAGCAAGTGACAATGTTGTCCTTATTTAAAGGTGGAAGAGAGGGGATACGTACTTAAGCAGTATGCAAAAGGAAAAAAAAAACTGCAAGGGAATAAAAAAAGAATGATCCAGAGCATGGTTGGGTCATATTATATGCAATGCAAAGTGTGTGTGTAGGAAGGTGAGACAGCTGTAAGAAATGAAGCAGGAAGCAAGTTAATTATAGAAATATGGGTCAGCGATAAGAGAGGGGTGGAAAAAGGGTGCAAGTTGGCTAGGAATGAGGAAGACAGGAGGAGTAGAGGTGAAGTAGGGAATCCGCACAAAGGAGAACATCAAAAACATGGTCAGATAGGATCAGCCCCTTAATATGCCAAGGAAGGAGGATGAAAAACCCAGGGAAAGAGTAAGAGGAGGGTGTTATTCCCATGTGGAAATTGACACCACTGGAGCTACTGAGCTATGGAGCAGAGGAAGAGTAGAAGATGACGGATGTATTGGACCATGAGGATTTTGACAAACTTTTAAGGGAATCTACCACAAAAAATAGAAATGCGGATGGCCATAACTATAACAGATGGGGTCAGGAATGTCCAAGTGAAGGCACTATTAGCCAACAGCGATTAAACCACCGAGTGTTTTAAAGTGGTGGGGAACTTTAAGATTACAAAGATAATGGTATTTTATTTTTTGGAAAGTGGATTATGTTTGGCCTGGAGAGAGGATCAGAGAGGAGTTAGAGGTCTGAAAGCAATTTGAGGGAGTATACAAGCTATGAGAATGGGTCAGGGAAGAGAATACTTAGAAATATGAATAAGGGTTTGAGAAAACCAGAAAAAGAGGAGAAGGTCTGAGTAGCTGCAGGGAAATGTGAGACTAATGATTAGGACACAAGGTAGAGCATATATGAGATGGAAGGTGTTCATGGAGGTGAAGAAGCCTCACTGCAAGGAGGAGGGAGGCAGAACAGGAGAAAAAGAAGTGAGGGCAGCAAAAATATAAATCAGCAAGGAGCTGGCAGAAGGGATCAAACATGAGAACAAAGGCTTTTTATGTACTTAGCAGAAAGGCAGAGAGAAACACAGTTGGCCAAAGTTGTAAGAGGATCATGAAAGGCATGGTAAAAATAACAGCAGCAAATAAACACACCACTTCATTCTTCACAATGTAAGAGAGTATCCCATACTCGGTCTCAGGTAGGGCAAAGTGCTGAAAGAAGTGAACAGAGTGGAGGCAGAGAGGGGAAACAGTTGCCCAAAGGCACCTAAAGCAAAGGGAACAGAAGGCCTTCCTAGAGGCCTGGGAATCTGGTCATTGTGCTACTGGATACAATCAGAGATCTTTAAATTGGTTTCTGTGTGGATATCCCTTAGAGACTGAAGACTGTAAGAATCATACCCTTGTACAAAAGCAGGAGATCCAGGAAACTGCAGATCTTTTAGCCTAATAGCAGAGACAGAGTATGTCATGGAAGGAATCCTGAAAGGAAACATGGTTGTTTCTACAGAGGACAACAACCAACTGTGGCTTATGGCCAGGTAGGGTGTTAATCAAACCGTATCCAGTTTTGTGACTGGGATTCAGAAGAACATGACATGGATCACTGGGCAGATGTGGTCTGCCCAGACTGCACCAAGGCATTTGTCTGTCTGTCTACCATCTCTTTCTTTCCTTGTGTGTGTCTCAACACATTTGCTATCCAGGTAAATGGGTTTGTTCATGGAACAATTCCAGCCACGGCAACAAATGCAAGGGTAAACATTTAAGATCAGTTCTTTGTCAATATCCTCATCTCATTTTCTAACATTTACCACATAGTATGTATATGAATATTTATTTTTTTATTTAACATTTATCACAAAATTCCGACTTGGAACAAGCCAATATGTACATAAAATCTGTGTCTTGGAAACAAATGCCAACACAGAACATGCAGACTCCACAGAGATACACAAACTGTGGCTGGAAATCAGGACTGAACCCTGAACCTGGGATCTTGAATGTATGAGACACAGGACTTACCAGTGAGCCATCATGCAGCCCTTTACAAGTGTTCTGAGACTCAGGAAATAATTTTTGTTAACATGGTTAAAAAGCTGCACACAGAAGGTTGTGCTGAGAGGAGTTATTCAGGAATAAAAAAGGACCCTAGCAGATTACTATGGATAGGAGGCCTATCCTGGGTCCAGTACTCCTCCATGTGTTTATTTTAGACATACATGTAGGAAGAGAGGACAAAAGCATTCTGTTTGCTGATGGCACACAGAGAGGTTCAGAGCCATAACTAGGGTGGGGCAAAGGGGTTGTCTGCCCCAGGTGCAAGCTGTTGATGGTGGCATGATCAGCAGATGCTAACGGTGTGGGAGTTACACTGGTAGATTGTAGCTTCATAAATGAATGTCTACTGCATTTGCATTCACAGACGTGCTAAATGTATGGTGAGTTTAACCGTAGCATGTTGTTACATCTGTAGCAAGCAATTTCCTACAGTTTCACAGTGGAGAAGAGTTTTTTTTTTCTTTTCTACTCCACAACCCTGGGCTAAGGGGGTGTAGGTTTGTGGAACTGCTCTGGGCACCAAATAACCTAGGTATGTTTCTGGAAAGGCACATAAATGAAGGAAATGTAAGGGAGTCTACTAAAGGATTTGGAAAAGCTGATGAAGTAGGTAGAAAGGTGGTGGCTGCGATTTATTGTAGACACAACTAAGTATTGTGTGAGAACCAGAACAGCCTTGCTATAAAATCATCATCTGGAGGAATGTAACTGATAGCAGAGCAAAGAAAGGATCTGTGGATGATGAAAACACTTCTACTGAATCACTAAAACTGAAACAAGAGGGCAGTGGCAACAGCAAACAGAATGCTGGTTTCCATCCTCTAGAGCAGAGGCTCCAAAAACAGAGACATAATGTGTCCACTCTGCCACACACTGGTCACTCATCCCTTAAGTACTGCATGGGGTTCTGCAAGCCATACAAACAGGGGGACATCAAATTGCTAGAACAGTATTTAAGAAAGAAGGGGAATGACATTACCAGAAACTAGAGGAACAGCAGAGATTTTCTGTCTAAAGAACAGAAGAATTTGGGAAGGCAGAAGATCACATTAGGAAGATGTGAACAGGTCATCCTGAATAAAATAGTCAGACGAATGAGGAGAGCACAGGCAAGCAGGTGTTACGAAAGCACTCTTCCATGGATCCTTCATGGCGAGTAATGGACTTAAAGAACGAGCCACCAGTATGCATCATGGAAAGGGAATCAGTGGAAGGTTGCAGAGTCACATGACCAGGAAAGAGGGTGTGACAGAAGGGAGGGAGAGGAAGTAGAATGCTAAACACACAAAAGGCAGAGTAAATCTGTTGTCTTCTTCTGCCACAAAGCAAATAAAGTGTAACATATGCTAGAAATAACATCAACCTTAGAGGAGATCCCATCTCTGTACCTTAAAGCCTGAGAGCAAATAATTATTGACATGAACTTTGTCATCCATCTGCTAATATGACAGTGTAATTTATTTTACTATATTATTCATTAACATTCACGGTAAATATGCCAGCAAGAAATAAAAAGAACAAAATTGTCAGTCATATGTGTATATATTCATTTGTATGTATATCTGAGTATGATAACTTATCAAAATGCAAAAGCACTGACACTCAAATGATCAATGTCAGCCTTTTGAAAATCAACAATGAAAAAAATGACACCCTTCAGAAAAAATAAATAAAAATTGCAAAAGAAAAAAAAAAGTTTCCTTGTGCGATCCGATCACCAAAACCCCATCACTTATTTAGATGTAATTTTTCCAAATAGTGGTAGTGTTACTAAAAGTATTTTTAAAGGAAGATGCAAGGTATAGTTACTTCCTAATGCATGCTAACCCTAAGCCTGTCCCTACTCCTAACCCTAACAAAACCCAAATACTATGTAATATACGTACTTGCATAGTAATAGTACTTTACATAATAATACAGGACGTGGACACCCACATGCACAAGACTTAATTTACCCCCTTACCTAATTTTTGCTCATGCTAACTTGACTGCACTCACACATACACTCCCACTCCCTAATGCTAAAACATTCAGAATATCCGAAAGTTTTGGCATAATTTTTCCAAATCCACACTTAACCTTACCTGCATGCATTCAGTGCTCAGTTTGTCCCGAATCCTGTAATTTCGATGATCAGAATGCTTGTTGGCATTTTAGTCATTCACTTAATCGATGAGCAGCCAGTTTGATGGAGTGAATGACAATCGTGTGTGAATATATATATATATATATATATATCTTTATATATATATACACACACACGCACATTATATACATGTTTTATTTTAAGTACACACTTTTTTCTACCAGAAACATGCTCCTGTCATCAAGAGTTTATATAACAAAAAAGACACAAAAGCCAATAAAAAAGCACTGGTATGTGGCTGAGATACCTGCTGTTATACAAGATCCTTGTTGCATTTCCGTAATTAACTGTTTGATAATGGAGCTGGCAGAGAGGCTCAGTGGTTTCCAGTTAGCAGACAGAGCATTATCTCATTGTCCCTGGTGAGGCCAGATTGGAGCCCTGCAGGCTCCAGTACTATGAACCAAACCAATGCTTTCAGGCAGATTGTCTCATTTTAAGAACCATGTCGCAGAGAAGATGTAGAAGGAGATGCTATCTGAGGACTGCAATGGACAAATTGGTAATTAGTCAGTATATGACGATAATTAGGCACTTAATGAGCTGCAGCTTTAGTCTTACTTTCCCCTCTCTCACACATACACACACACACACACACACACACACACACACACACACACACACTCCCTTCTGTTGTTATGCACGTTCTTTTCTATAACCACTATTCCCAGCATTTGTTAAACTGGAGTTACATTATTTAGTAACAGCTAATAATCACCAGATCTCAGCACTTTGTCTTGCAGTGACCCTAACTACCATGAGAGCATGACACTAGCTACCTGTTCATTCTTTTAAAAGCCAGGGCTAATACAGTGCCTTATTAAATGTAAAGAGTTGTGGCTAGGTTATCTGAGAGCGAGAGACTTTGCAGACTGAGCTTTTACACCACTGTCATTGAAACAGAGTAATCTGTATCTAAAATGCTATATTACCACAATACATATATATATGCAGGTGGTATTAAACAGTTTTACATCTGATTCTCTCCTTTAGATTTCCCTTTATAACTTGATTGGAAAAGTCACCTATAAAAGTATCAAGCTACTGTAATGTTGTGTATGTGCCCATGCACATAGTCAAATTAATAAGGCACATGTCAGTTTTAGTTATTTTTTCAGTTTATTTCGTCTGGTAGTTTTTTTTTTTTTTACACCTTTCCTAAAGGGAGGGTTACTGAAGGGCATACAAAAATCTTGTTAAAATATAAGTGGAATGTATATTAAAATGAAAGCTTTATATAGTTTGTATTCTGTGCCAGAAATGCAAATGCTAGAATGAGTCCTAATTCCCCGCCCCGTATGATTCCATCTTTGCTCATTTTCTCTGTGCTTTAGCCCATGCATTTGAGCTAATAAAGGGGTCTCTCCTTGTTAATATGGCTTGGATCAGTTTTTCATCAGTATTCTCATCTCATTTCCTAACACCTACCATCTAAAAAGGCCAGATTACATTGATAGCTGCCCTTCAACCTCTTGTTGAAACAGCAAAAGCACTGTTAAAAAATGATTCCTCCTTTTACTACTATCAATATGTTAATTTACAGCTTAGAAGTGCTGAAATCCAGATCGGAGTTACATTAAATTTAAAGCACGACTATGTATTACTTAAAATTTAGAAAATGAGATAAAGTGCATAACAAATTTGGAAATAATTGTTTTATACATTGCCGTACTTGGATTTCCACACATTTTCTTCCTAGCTCTCACAATTCTTTTACCATCCTTGTCCCTCTTTACTGTACACATCCCTGAAGGAACTGTCTATCTTTCTTTCTTCCCTTACTCTTTATTTTTAGGTAAGTGAACTTAACCTCTCTTGGGTTATGACCTTGTTACATAGCAGAAAAGACACATACATATACTAAACAAATAAGGAAAGAAAATATAAAAGAATAGTAATAGGAAAATCTTAAACATTACATTAGAACATAATATTTAATACTGACCACAATATACTCTAACAAATGCTATCCTGCAGGGGTAAAACAACCAGTAAGAAAAAGTATAAATTATTAGGTGATATTATTTGCACGCTCTTTTGTTGCTATGGCTGTAGTCTTCATTGGCCGAGAAAGTGGTAATGGTGGGTAGCTGATTAATTTTGCTGAGGAAGTGCATTTCAAATGTTAGTTCCTAAGTAGGAGTAACCTTTTTCAGTGTAACTGAAGGAATAATGTGAGATGGCAAGAGTATCATCAGTGGACACAGAAGATTGAACTGATTTAAAGTGCTGCTGCTTCACAGAATGAGGCGACGTAAGGACTTCCAATAGTCTATGAAGAGAATATAGCATAGCATAAAAGGGAGGGAAACACCAGGATGGGAAGGGCAGCTGCAGTCCTTGCCATCTACAACCTAGAGGGAGCTTAGTTGCCACCTTGGGCTGCATCACCACTGGGCCATGATTCTGATAGTAAAGCCAGTACAGGGCAGAGGTGTGACTTAAATTACTGAAGGGGTTCTATAAATGGCCAATGAAGCATCCAGCCACCTGTCAATAAGCCCTTCCACTATGTCCTTCAGCTGACATGTCACCTCCACTGTCACTGCCACCAGCAAGATGTTCATCGTGTTACCCTGCTGCAGTCATCACACTTGGGTTATCCTGTCGTCAGGCGGTCCCGCAGTCAGCCGGAATTCCAAAGTTTTGGTCCGGCGTCGGTTGCTGTCGCTTCTTCCCTGACGTCAGTGCGCCAGGGGTATATATATTGCAACCGACGCCATTTTCTTCAGTCTTTCTTGCCACGCGGTGCCCAAAGCAGAAGCAGTTCGCAAGTGCCGGTCGGCCGACTTCTGAGATTTTCGAATTCGAATTTCAGACCGAAGTCTTCTATAAAGCTAAGTACCCCGTTGGGGAAACTTTTCTTGCCTCAGTCCGATGTCAGAAAAAGTTAACAATTGTATTTCTTGTGGGAAGCAAATACCTCATAAGGATTTTCATTCTTATTGCATACATTGCCTAGGCCCAGACCATGATGTCACTGCTTGTCGGTTTTGTGCTAGGTATAATAAGCGTACTATTAAAAGACGCTTTGATTTTGCACGACACTACTTCGGTAGGAAATTTAACTACACCATGCCATCGGAACAACAGACTACCGGCGTGCACAAAAAGCGCAAGGATAAGGACAGACAGCCCAGGCCTAAGCCAAATTCCGAGGCCTCGGCTGATCAGATCTCCGATTCTCTGGTCCTCGGTGAGGCTCCGACGCAGCCCCTGACTACCGCAGATCTGGAACCCGAGACCGCTACGGAAATTTTGGCGGAATGCACCAGGCTGACGCAACCATTTAGTTCAGGCCCTTCCGACGACATTACTACTAAAGACGTCGGTGCTATCGAAACGCCATCGGTTTCTGAAGGCGTTTTCTGACCGACGACTCTCACCGTTAAAACATTTTCTAAGTCGAAGACTCCTACTAAATCTAAAAGGACTGCACTTCAGTCCCCTGTTCAAGGCGCCATGCCTAAGAAACAGATGCTTAAAATGGCTGAAGATTTGATTTCTTTAATCAGGGGCTCCCAGCCCCCTCCTGACAAAAGGGCTAGACAAGAGGAAGATTATGCAGCCTCTGAACAAGTGTCCATTTCTTCAGACTCCTCTGAGGACCAAGATTACTCCTTCTCTCCTTATGAAGATTCTGATGCTGAGGACTCCATTCCCTCAGCTTCTCCTCCTGAAGACTACTCCTTTGGGGAAACTTTACATACTATGAGGGAGCATTTTCACTGGGAAGGTCAGGACTACTCTGACTCGAAGAAAAGGCTCAGAGTTTCTTTTACTCCCCCAACACAGACCACTTGCCATCCCACCAGTTTTGGACATTGTGGATAATGTCTATTTAGAATCCAGTTTGAACCCAGACTCTCTACCTCCTGCTCCGGCTAAGCCTGACAGATACTATAGAGTGCCTGATTCCCACAAATTTCTTTACAAAAGCCCTGTAGCTGACCCAGAGACGCTCCGGCTAAGCCTGACAGATACTATAGAGTGCCTGATTCCCACAAATTTCTTTACAAAAGCCCTGTAGCTGACCCAGAGACTATCTCCCAGGGTCCCAAGGGGGCTAAGGCTTCTATGGCTAAAAACCCAGTACCTTCTGAGAGGGATTCCAGAGCTCTAGACAGGTGGGGAAAAAGGTTTACACCTCAGCCACACTAGCTATGAGGGCACTGAATTGTCACTTTCACATGCTTAAGTATCAGCAATTCCTAATCTCTCAGTTAAAGCAAAGAATAACCACTCTCCCTCAACAATCTGAATTGAAAGAAGTACAGGATCTGTTGCACGCCACTGAGCAGGTGGGCAAACACCTTACAATGTGGGTTTGATCCTTTGGAGGCCTCCTGCAGAGCAGCTGTCACTGGGTCTGTTATACGTAGGCATGCTTGGTTAAAGGAACAAACTCTGCCTGATCATGTTAAAGCAAAACTACTAGATGCTCCCTTACAGCAGGATGTTCTTTTTGGAGTTAAAGCAGAAGAGGTTTTAAAGAAAATGGAGGATAAGGCAAAATCTATGCAGACAGTCAAAGATTTCCTACAGGTACAACCCCCTCGCTTCAGCAGAAACTGGCCAACAAAAAATTGGTCCTTTCCAGCTACTGACAGACCACAGAGGGGTAAATACAGATGCCCAAGGGGCAGAGGACAACCACAAGCCCAGTATAAACCTCGCCAATGGGGCACTACAACACAGAAGGGAGGAGAAGACAGGTCTCAATCCACCAGAAGGCAAACTCAATGACTTGCACCTCATCTGGCCAAGCAATACTCTCTTGGCAGCCCCCTTGGGGGGAAAACTCGCACTTTTTTGCAGACAACTGGCACATTGTCACAAAGGACAAATGGGTTCTAGATATAATTTTACGAGGATACAGATTCCACTTTCACACCTTGCCAATGAAAAGAGGAATGCCAAACCTGCCACAAAATCAATGGGCAGAGGCACAAAAGCAAATTACAGCTCTCATGGACATGAGAGCCATTCAACTGGTTCTTACTCGAGAGCAAGGCCAAGGATTTTACTCAAGACTCTTTCTAGTGCCCAGAAAGGACAAGGCCTGGAGACCAATTCTGGACCTTTCAATTCTAAACACATTCAAGTACCCAAATTCAAGATGCTAACACTACAGCAGCTTCTTCCCATGTTGGGCAAGAAACCATGGCTAGTAACGTTGGACCTCAAGGAGGCATACCTGCATGTCCCTATCAGACAAAGTTGCAGAAGATACCTCTGTTTCATTGCAGGTTCAACCCATTACCAATTCTCTGCACTGCCCTTTGGCTTATCTACTGCGCCCAGAGTCTTCACAAAATGCCTGGCACCAGTAATTGCATACTGCAGACAAAGAGGAATTCAAATATATCCATACCTGGACGACTGCCTCATCCAAGCAGAAAGCAAAGACATTCTCTTACATCATCTGGCCTTTGTAAAGCATCTACTAAATTGCCTGGGGTACACAGTAAACGAAAAGAAGTCAAAACTAGTACCCTCACAAAAAATGACATTCCTGGGTGCCAGCTTGAATACAACGGCCCAGAAGGCTTACCTTATGCCAGATAAGCAACTACAACTGACTCAATATTTCAAGACAATGGCAACAAAGACCAAATTAACTGCAAGAAAAATTCTGCAGGCTTTGGGCTTCATGGCATCTTGCATACTAATAATAACATTTGCAAAGCTGCATATGAGGAAATTACAGTGGTACCTGAAAAGCGTATGGTCTCAACACAGCCACAGCTTGGACACAATGATATCTCTCATTCCCTGCCTACAACAGGAATTTCTATGGTGGTCACAGGCATGTCGCCTCAACAAGGGTCAGCCTTTCACCTTGCCCCCAGCCAGGCAAACTATCACAACAGATGCTTCAGACTACGCCTGGGGGGCACACATGGCAGGACAATGCATTCAAGGCCTATGGACTGCAGATCAAAAAAATCTGCACATAAATCAAAAAGAGATGCTAGCTGTACAGAAAGCTCTGACAGCCTTCAAGGATCTATTACATCCAGGACAACTTGCAATAAAGACGGACAACACCACAGTAATGTGGTACATAAACAAACAAGGGGGTACACATTCCTACCCTCTATGCAGGCAAGCAATGACCTTATGGGACACAGCTCTGGCTTACCAAGTTCAGTTGCAAGCTCAATTCCTGCCAGGACAGAAGAACACATTGGCAGACGACCTCAGCAGAAACATCAAGGATCCACACGAGTGGAAACTGGATCCACAAATATTTGCAATGATAACTCAAAAATGGAGCCTTCCAGACATAGACCTGTTTGCCAGTCCTCAAAACTATCAACTAACAAAATTTTGCACAAGGACATTTCACCAACAAGCTTGGAAAGTGGACGCACACTCTTTCATTTGGAAAAACCTGACAGTATATGCCTTCCCTCCATTGCCTCTCCTCACAAAGGTTCTTCTGAAAGTCAAAAAGGAGAGACCACGACGGATTCTCATAGCCCCAGACTGGCCACGCCAGCATTGGTATCCGCTATTGAGAAATATGGCCCACAGCCCACCATGGATATTGCCTCAAATCCCCCATTTACTCACACAACAAAACAATCAGATTCTTCACAGCCAGCTCAAAACTTTAAATCTGGCTGCATGGCAAGTCAACTAAACATCCAACCAGCTCCTCTTTCATAAGCAGTTCTGGATGTTATTCTGGAAGCCAGGAGGCCAAGCACCAGGAAGGCTTATTCGGACAAATGGAAAAGGTTTTGTGCCTGGAACCAAACTAAAGGTCAAGACACAATTCAGCCTCACATGCCTCACATTCTGCAGTATTTAGCTGAGATGTTGCACAAAGGACTTTCCTTTTCCTCCATTAAAATCCATGCTTCAGCTATTTCAGCTCATTACAACACGGATCCACCTTTATTTTCACATCCTCTTCCAAGTCAGTTCCTCAGAGGGGCAAAAAACATTAGACCGCCCAGGAGAGCTCCTACACCAACATGGGACCTCAATTTTGTTCTGGAAAAACTAACGCTACCTCCCTTTGAACCAGCTTTCTCTGCAGATCTTCATTTCCTATCATGGAAGACTGCCCTGCTCCTAGCAATAACTTCAGCTAGAAGAGTCTCTGAGCTACAGGCACTAATGGCAGTGGAACCTTTCATCATTTTTCATCAAGACAGAGTTTCTCTATGAACTAATCCTTCCTTTATGCCTAAGGTGGTTTCCAGTGTGGCTTTAAATCAAACCATCCACTTACCCACCTTCTTCCCAAGTCCACAGAACAAAGGTGAGAGAATCCTGCATTCCTTGGACATTCACAGGCAACTTCGTTACTACTTGGACAAAACTAAGGCTTTCAGAAAATCTGACCAGCTCTTTGTATCCTATGCTACAGCTTCTCAAGGGAAGGCTATATCAAAGCAAACCATTTCCAAATGGATACGTCATTGCATACGTTTCTGCTATACCCATCATGGGAAACCAGTTCCTGCTACCATTAGATCCCACTCTACCAGGGCTACAGCTACCTCTACAGCCTTTCTCAGGGGGGTTCCAACCAAGGAGATTTTAGAAGCTGCAACTTGGAGTTCAGTCCACACCTTTACCAAACACTATCACTTACCTCTTTACTCTAAGACCAGGCCGGGCTTCGCCACTGCAGTTTTGCAGGGCCTTATAGCCTCCACTAACCCTCTATGATACCTCCCCCCCTACCTTAGCTTTGGGATTCAACCCAAGTGTGATGACTGCAGCAGGGTAACACGCTGAACATAGTACAGTTTTGTACCTACCATAAATGTAGATGTTCGAGTGTTCACCCTGCTGCAGTCCAGGTTACCCTCCCTCCATCCCCTCTGATCTACTGGCTAAATCTCTTCAATACCTTACTGATGTATTTTCTTATAGCTGAAGGGATTTTGTGTTTGTGCAGGGGTTACTCCATTTGGTACTAATTTCTGACCACCCTTTTTGGGGGCACCTGACATCTGGGGCAAGAAAAACTGAAGAAAATGGCGTCGGTTGCAATATATATACCCCTGGCGCACTGACGTCAGGGAAGAAGCGACAGCAACCGACACCGGACCAAGACTTTGGAATTCCGGCCGACTGCGGGACCACCTGATGACAGGATAACCCAAGTGTGATGACTGCAGCAGGGTGAACACTCGAACATCTATATTTATGGTAGGTACAAAACTGTACTTTCTATAGCAGCACCTTCTGCAGCCGGACCAGTAGCAGTGACCATTGCAGGTGCTGCTGGAGATGTGTGGGTGACAACAGCAGCTGAGGACACTGATGACAATGGTGTCAGTGGTGTACTTGCACCGGTGGTAGTCCAATAGGCCTTAATGGTGGCTGGGGTGCTGGTTTGGATGCTGCTACAGAGAAATGTAAAATAAAAAGGTGAAGCAATATAAAAACAAATAAATGTATGTAACTGAAAGGAAACTGAGAAAGACTACGGGGGGAGTGAAGCATAAATACTGCAAAAAAAAAAAATAGTTAAAACATAACAAGAATCTGTCTATATTGCATGTACTATAATGAAAGGGACAGGAAAGATCCACCCCACAGTAACAATGACGCGCAGTATACAACCCATAGAGGACTTGAACCCACAGCACATCCAAAATGAAACAAATAATGCATTTGCAAGTTAAGCTGAAACTGCAGTCTAAGTAAAGCCTGCAGTAAAACATGCACTGATGGCGCATGTGTCACAGAATTTAGACACGACATGTAGCTCATAATGTGTTCATCACATTGTTGTGTACACTGTAGCCAGGACGACAAACAGCTGCTGGAAATTAAGTGTGATGCTACAATTAATGAGCAAGGGCTGAGAACCGAATCCAAAGTCATCAGCATGTCCAGTGCATAAGTCTAAGGCTCAAGCTGCTTAGGTGCCTGTACCATTTTACTGAAGATTGCAGTTAAACCTGTATTTCTGTCATCAGTCCAGGCAGAATAATAAAGTAGGTGTGAAATATGTAACAATGCCATGGAAACTGCAACCCTTTCACAAATTCCCATGAAAAATAGCACCTGTAGTAATGTAAAGTAACACAAACAAAAAACCCCAACACAACTGATATGAAAATAGTCGAAGAGACGGGGAGTTGAACCCACTGACAGCAGCAGATTGGAACAGCAGTGCCTTAACATGCTGAGCTGAATGTATAAGGCCAGAGAAGTAACCATCCACAAACATGTACATATAATCAACCCTATAGTGCTGTCATTTGATACTGAATGCCAGTACCATATATAGCAAGGACTAACACCTGGCACTCTTTATGCAGAACACTCCCTATACTGTCAGTTGTGTTTTTCAACATAACAGTTAAAATAGCAAATGGACCACATCATTAGGACAATAAATATTTCCAAACATGCATGTTGCCTTTGCATTACACTATTACTTCAGCAGCTTAAACACCTTAATGTTATAGAATAGATCCTAAACATCTGACAGCCTACAACATTGACCTTACTTGTATGGTAAAGATTTAACTACAGTCAGTGACACTGCCTGTAGGTATGGTTAATCCAGGCAAATCATATGCTTCCAACAAAATAGTACCACTTTGGACACTTAAAAAAGTGACAACCCTGCAGAAAGCTCATACATACCCTGATTACCCTGATTGGTGGTATAACAGCAGACTGGATTGCTAGCATAGACACCTATACTAGCTGTAATAGCTATACTCACCCTGGGGCATTCTATCCTCCTGTGTAGCTGCACATTTTTGTAATTTGTTCAGTGGCTTAGGAGAAAGATGGGAGTGCATTAGACATTTGATGGCAAACATGGGCAGTTTGCCTTTGGAAGTAAACTATGGATTACTTACAGTACTTGGGTGGTTAGGAGGCGAATGTTCCCTCACTTCAACCTCCCATCCAGAAGATCAAGATCTCACACTTTCAGCTCACTATAATGGTGACGACATTGCTCAGCACTACTGAGGGCCTTGATAACCCTCTTTCAGGAGCCTTGCCCTGTATTGGTGATGCTGGATAAAGAACTTACTCTCCTCAGCACATCACCTTTGTTCTCTAGATTCAGTTTGATTTCCTCCCTGTGATGCCATTGTGTTATCTGTAACACGTTGCCGAGAGATGTGTTTGAAATTTGCAGTCACACCCATTTTTACATGAGCCAACTGTCGTGCAATGGGGGTCAACTAATTTGCATGATATATGTAGTATATGATAGTGTTTGAACATAGCAGTTTGAGGTTTGAAACACAGCCGCCAAGCTTGTAGTGAATGATGCATTACAAAACTTTACTCTAAGCACGTGTTGTCCGGATATTCCCAGGGACCCATGAGCTGAATTGCCCATATGCATTGCTGTCTGTAGGTACCCATGCATATGCATGTGCATGTTTCTGCATGGAAGACGAAGTTTAGTCAGTCTGCATGATATGAAAACTGAGTTTTTCCCAAATGCATGTTGAGCCCTCATTTGCATAATTATTATGCTCAGACACCTGCATTTGCTTGATATATGCTTGAGGGAAAGCACCGATCCTTATCATGGAGCAACATTACTGAGCTCAACAAGTCGTTGACGTACCACACCTGCTTAACCTCAAACAAGGTAAGTCCAAACTTCTACAGCAGCCTAACATATGTTGTTACTGAGCTTTAATATGTGCTTTATGTTGCCATGTTTAAAGCTGTAACAATACTTTCAAGGGGTTACAGCAAAAGTGGATTGAGAGAAGTGTATGTGCAATTACTGTGCAGAAGGGTTACATTGCTTAAAGGGAAGCACGCCTAACTGCACTTTCTTTGATCACCTGTGCATATCATTCAGCCAGATGCTGTACTGTGTATGTTAAACTGTACTCTAATAGGATGACAGCCCCTAATATTTTTCACAACTCTGCCATCATGAACACCAGCGATCAGTGAGGATTAAGTATATGGTGTGCACAGCTCTGAGGATCACTGGTTATATGTTTATGAATCTGTCCGTCATCTTGATTTACCTCATTTGCCTGCACCAAAATGCTTATTTTAATAACATTCTTCATTTTCATGTCCTTTTACAGCCATTACCATATACTAGTCATGGCCATACTACTTCTCAGTTGCCGCTAATGGTATGTCTCTCTCTGAATCACACACACCATGTGCATAGCCATTCTCTGCTCAAATTAACTGACCACAATGTGGCTACATTTTTCTGAATTCTGGATGTAGAATCATGAGACTTGGAAACATGGGCATAAATTATGCTTGCATAATACATGGTCATATCTTAAAAAAATTACATCAACATTAGAAATCTAGGGACAATGTTAGGTAGCAATTTAAATTTTGACCAGTGCTTACCTACCACTGTTAAAAATGCATATACTGTAGTCCATCTAATTCTAAAGGACATGTCTAGTCACTCCTAGGAGATCACTGTACCAATTTTTAGCATACTGATCCAACCCAATGCTGTATTTTATAGCCATTGAAGAAGCCACCTAGAAGAACTTAAAAAGGTTCAATAACTCCTTAGTAAAAATTCTTAGGGTTGGAAATCTTGTTCATTTTCAGAAATATGTCAGGAAACAAAATATTATGTTTCTATAGGTTAATTAGAGATATATTATGGACAGCTGGCACAGAAATAGTCTTGGAAATATGTTAACTACTCAGTGTTTCCTCACTATGGTCTATGTCTGATTCAGCTGTTATGCTTTCAGAGAAACCAGATTTGTTTGACTTGGCGTTCTTGTCACAGATTTATTTGTGCCATGACTAGTTTCTCACTCTTTCATCTCAGCCTAGTATCATTTTTGTACTCCACTTCCTTGGTAACTTCTGATAGGCACAACATTGTGGGACAGTTTATTTTTGGCACTGTAGTGTCCACTGATATTACACTCCTCATGCCACCAAATGGGCATCATCAGCTTGACTCCCTTGGTAATACATTTGACTCCGAATCAGAAAACTTTAGGTACTAGTGTCACATTCACCTGAACTGTAAAGGGGCGTTTTGCAATGCAGTATTCCCACTGGGGACAGGATGGGAATGTAGCAAATTTAAAAATCCTCCAATGTCCTTCCTATATTACATTCTGTTACAATTTCTGCAATGAAAAACATGAAATATGGAAAGGCAATGAGTGCTGTGCAGTCAGTGGTATTACAACATTGCCCGTTAGTGGCACAAAGTGGTACTGCATAAAAAAATCCAGGTTTCTTGTAGTTGTGTTTTCACACCACATCTGACTGTGACTCTTTCTGAGGTAGTACTGGTACTGTATCAAGTGAGTGTGCCCTGTAGTCAACATTGTTATAACACTAGTTATGTTTGTTCCTACTGGGCAAAATAGAAAGTGCACCACATTTGATTAGTTCACTGATGCATGTGATGGATCTCGGTGACACTGCAGTAGGTTTGAAAATTGTGTATCACATGCCATACACCGTTTCTAGTAGTGGTGCATGATGCAATGCTTTGGCACTGCAGTAATTTGATTATCCTGTGTCCATGCTCCTATGTTGTTGCCAGCAGTGAACCAAAGAGTGATACACTGATTCATGCAAGTTTGACTGTCCCAGTACAACATATTTAATCTCATTTACCTTGGCTACTGTGGACTGTGTTCCTAGATTATTGTTGGAGATTACTACCCATGTAAGACCAGTACAACAGTAGCTTTGACTGCTGTTTCTTCGTTTTTGATTACTGCCAGTGATTAACTTTTTTTGCTAGGTGATTTTTTCCCCATGCCCAATGACCATCAACATTCCCACAGCTGGACATAGGCCATTCATTACTTTACCGCATCATGGACAGAGCTGTTTGGAAATGATTGCTATTCAGGTAGCCATGAGAATGCTTAATACCCTCAAAAGCATGCCAACAATGAAGGCATTTGTACATGCCTTTACTCTGCCTTTGGGCAAAAGGACTTGTGTTCCATATCACTTCAGATGCCCATAATGCCTTCCATGTGCATGCTTCTGAGTACCTCCTTTAAAAGATACCACTAAATGGTGATTTGGGTAGTCTACAAACTACGCAAAGGTTGTGCATTTGCATCACCCCCTTCATATGAGGGGTTAGGGCAGAGTGAAGCTAACTCTGTCCCACCCTTCCTCCAAAAAGGGTATGCCCATCCACACCTGCCAGCTCTGAAAGGAGTCCACAGCCAGTAATTAAAGTTGGGTTGCTAGGTCCATAATCAGGATTTTATCCTTCCATGACACCAGAACTGGTCATTAGTGATAACAGTAAGTAAAACTCTGTATACTGTACACTGCAATATGAATGAACCCCTATACATAAGTATTGATTATACTGTACTCCTTTTGTCTTAACACAGATGATTGCCATCTCTGTATACTGTATGTTTCTTAGTGTAAGTGTTATCACTATTTCGTATCTCCTATCATATTATTTCCCTGGGCCTCCTTTACTTTCCCAGTAAACCAATGTCAATATCAGCTGGAGCTTTTCCCACCGATAAGGAGTTTTATTACCCAGTTGGACATTCCCAGCAATCAAATGCAGTGAAATAAACTAAATAAGATTTCAATAATCTGGAACCAAACTCCATCAAAGGTGGGGTGAAATAAACAACTACCCCAAGTACAAGTTATTGGAAAGTACAGTTCATTGCCCCCTAAATGTAGAAGGGCAGTAGCAGTAGTCACTTAAGTGGACACAATTTTAAAGTTGTTTAAATGATAGTCTCTGTAAAAGGAGCTATATAGCAAGGATCTCTTGTAGCGGTTTACTATGTAATGTAGCAAAAGGTGTTTTAAAAATATTGCAAGAAATCTTTGACTTGTATACCTTTGTTTAGCCAGATCATTCTCTAAATTCAGTAGGGCGGTAATAAGCAATTGTAGCTGCTCAGACAGTCTGTTTCAGGAACTGTAGCAAGGAGCCATTGCAGCTATGTCTTTCAGTTTAGTAGAAGATGGTACTTAGTTTCTAAACGTATTGTAAAGGACTATTATGTTTGCATAATAGCTCTTTGCTGGTATCCTGAAATTACCTTTTTTTATTTTTTTCTTTCTCCTGATTTTAACAGTGTTGCAAAGATCTATTATAAAAATGACAGGTCTTTGTAAAGCCTGAGCTAGCCTTTTGTTTGCTATGTTTCATTATTTTGGGGTTTCGGGAGGGGGCAGATGCAGGCATTACTCAATCCACCATGCAAGCTTCCTAGATCTCTATCTGGGGCTACAGTGTATCTAAGTGTTATGTACCTCTTATTCCCACAAGTCTGAAATTTGTATAATGAAAAATAGAGCTGCATTATCTACTGATGGGTTCAGCTGAACTATAATAGCTGCATGCAAAGTATAACAACACTTGAAGTGGTTGTTAATGAGATACATTTGTTCTACAGAAGATTTGAATGTTGTATAGTCTGTGATACATCTCGCAATTAATCCACTTTTGGTGAAGTGCTGTCTTTTGGCACAGATTACAGCAGCTGTGCCTCTCTGCACTGCCAAGGCTGTTCACTGCTTCTCTTTCCACTCAGTGATTGGTTCAGCAGCAGTGTGCCTCTGAGCCAGTCAGTCGTAGGCTTCATGGAGCATGCGGCTGTAATACCTAATCTGTCGGACTTCTCTCTATTAACATATTGTGGCAGCACCTTTAAAGATGTCACCGATGCCAAAACTGAAATGACTCGCCTTAGTCTTTTTCATTTGACAGCTGTTTTACTGTATGCATGTTTTTTTCTAGTGCATGTTCAGTTTCTAAAGAATAAGGAAGTGTTTTCAACAGAGGTTTCTTGAGACAGAGAGGACGCCAAGGCTTATGGGCTGCTTTCATAGCAGAAATCTTAAAACTGAAATTCCCTACATTTGGGTTAGTAAGTTGCAAGGATTTAATGATCTGGTCAGGTGCCATGTTTAAACTAGGTACACTGGCCTATCACAACTGCAACCTTCTATTTGTCTGGGAGAAGCTAAAGGCTTGATCTGGTAGCAGTGACTGATAATGTTACCTGAGCACACTTAACACACACCTTGCCATTTTAAGCTTATTGTTTGTTGGACTGATTTACTGTTTAGTCATTATGCAGTAGTGGTTAGCAGTTATTGGACTTGTATATTCAGTAGTCAGTAAAATATGAATGATGCTCCTGTCTAGGCAAGTATTTATTTTCAGAATGCAATGTTTGGAAAGCAGAATCCTTGTATGACTTCATCTTAGAATTAAATCTTTAAAATGCAGCCTTGTGATCATGTTATTAGCAATCACATTATTAATTATTATGGGCTGAGCATGTAATTGGTCATTGTTTGATCAGTGTTCTACCCCAATAAACAAACTTAAGTATGCTCAATCACAGCGCATTCTGTGTATGCATCTGAAATTGTCATTTGGTAGTCAAGTTTACAGTTAGACCTATGTTTTTGTTTGTACACTTGTAGTAGTTAGGCTTAACAGTACACTTCAGTGCCAATGTTTGTGTGTGTATGCCTGTAGTTGTAGTTTGGCACTGAAGTTTGCATTCAGGCCTGTGTTTATATCAGTGTGTACGCTTGTAGTTATTTGGCACTGAAGTTTACATTTAGGCCTATGTTTGTAATGGTATGCTTGTAGTTGTTGTTTGGCATGAAGTTTACAGTTAGGCCTAGTTCCATAGTACAGCAGTTCCCAGTGCACTAGAGATACATTTCTGATGTAAATATTAACTTTATGCAGTGTGGAAATCATACCTCTCAACTTCTTTCCTCAAGACTTCTGGAGAAGTAGAAAAATATAATTTATTTATTTATTGGCATCTGTTTACCAGGATAGTCCACTAGGCCAAAACAGAGCCCATTTTCAGTGGAGGCCCGGGGAGAAAATCTCCACAAGAAACATCTTCAGAATAAACAATGAAAGTAATGTGTTTAGAATACATAATGTACACAGGATAAACTTATTACAAAGTAGTTTACATAGTTGTAAGGGCAAAACATATTAAATGTTTAGGAAGCATATTATAGCAGAAGTTCTAGTTTCACGTACATTAAGAAATTACTAGTAGACAAGTTAGAGGAGATACAGGGTATAAGAAGAGAAGTGTGGAAAATGTAAGGGGACAGGAGAGAAAGTAGCTAAAAAGGTCATAAGAATGAAAGTGTGTGTAGTAAGCTAGTAATGTTGAAATGAACATGGAGTGAGATGTTAGTTAAGTAGGAGATAATGGGAGTTAGGAGGGTACAAAAGGACTAGATTATGGAAGGGGGCTTAGTACAGATCCAGGTAGAGTGGAGGTAATTATGCAGAGCTGTTTTGAAGGAAACTGCTTTGGGGTGGCGTGAATGGTTAGTGAAAGGCTGTTCCTGGTTTTTGCTATAGCCCAGGAGTATAGTTGATGGCCAGCAGGTAGTTTGGGTTTATGAATCTGGAGGAGGTGCTGGTTTTCTGATCTTAGGGATCTGTTAGGGTTATAGTGGAATAATAAGGAACTTAGAGCAGGGAAATCCTGAGGTTAGGTAAGTAATTGTGTTCTGTAGTTAACTGAAGATAGGTGAGGTAATGCAGGAATTGTAGCTAGTTTAATTCTTTTTGGGGTATGCAGTGGAACAGCGAGTGTTTGTTGTGAATTTGGCTATTTTGTTATAACATTGTTCTAATTTAGATTTGAGTGACGATTGAAGGTTGGTTAGCAGTGGGGCACTGTAGATGAGAGAAGAAGTAGATAGGTGGAGATAAGTACCTATTTTGTATGGAGAGAAAGGAAATGTATGTCTTTAAAGAAGTCCTAGTTTTTTTGTGTCTTACTGATGTTATTTTGAATGTGTAGGTCAAATTGTAAGTTTTCATCAGTAATGACACCCAGTAGTTCAGTATGGGTAACTAATTCAATTTTAGTGTGTTTTTTTAAGGTGAGTATGTTAAAATGAGATTTGTTGATGGGAATATTTTTCTTTGGAGTGAATATTATGAGTTTGGTTTTATTGGGGTTGTGGTGGAGCCATTTTTCTATGGTAGAAAAGGCAGATTGAGTTATGTGTTGTAGGTGAGTTTAATTTTCAGCAGAACAGATAATAGTGGAGTCATCTGCATATTTTACAACAGCTCCATAATGAAATGATAAATGAAGGTTGTTGATGAAAACACTAAACAGTAGCGGTCCTAATATGGAGCCCTGGGGTACATCAGTGGGTTAGTGGATATATGGGGATATAGAGTGTTGCTATTTTACAGCATGTTCTCTTTTAGATAGGTAACATTTGAACTAGTTGAGGGATGAAGTAGATGCTGTGATGTTAGAAGGCTGAGAAAGAAGGAGCACGTGAGTGTGCGTGTCAAAGGCCTTCGATACATCCAGAAGTAGAGTGGAGACCATTGGGCTTTATTAAGTCTACAAAGGATATTAGAGCAGTTGAAGTACTGTAGCCTGACCTGATACCATGTTCCATTCCTAAAAGGATTTAATTGTTGACAAGGAAATGTAGAAGTTGCAAATGTACACATTTTTCTAGGAGTTTCCGTATGTGGGATAGGGTAGCTATGGGGAGAAAGTTGGAAATATCTGTTGAGGTATAGTCCATCTGCTGGGTTGGAGTTGGCTTTTAATTTTAGAAGTAGTCTTTTTATGGTTGTGGTTGAGAGTAGTGTGTGTGAATTCGGACTTGGAACTGGTTATAACTAAGTTTGTATGGGTAGTAGAGGGGGACTGTGTCAATGTGTGGATAGGGAGTAGAGACTGGGGCCATGAATATTGGGAATGAGTAGTTTGTCCAGGAATGTTTATTGTAGGGGGAGGTTGAGAGAAGTTGGCTGTAATATTAGCTATAGTGTCAATGAAATAGGAGTTAAATAGACTTGCTATTTGATCTGGTGTTTTGTCAGGATGGGGACAAGGGTTGCTTTTTGTGCCAGGGTTTAGGAGAGTACCAGTAGAGGACCAGAATTGTTTGGGCTTATGCTTGCATTTTTTAAGCTTTAAGTAATATTCTTTCTTGTCTTTGGATACAAGTTTTTTTTTCCTGGTTGCAAAGTTGCTTGCACTTTATTAAATCTGAGTTATGTTTATGCCATAGCTTCCAGGTTTTATCCCTAGTTAACATCAGTTCCTTTGTGGATTTAGTCAACCATGGAGCATGATTAGTTTTTAATCTTTTAGTTCTTGGGGGGGGGGGGGGTGCAAGACTGTCTGATATTTTTAGAAAGGTAGTAGTAAATCTGAGTTATGTTTATGCCATAGCTTCCAGGTTTTATCCCTAGTTAACATCAGTTCCTTTGTGGATTTAGTCAACCATGGAGCATGATTAGTTTTTAATCTTTTAGTTCTTGGGGGGGGGGGTGCAAGACTGTGTAATATTTTTAGAAAGGTAGTGTTAAAATAGTGCAGAGCATTACCTAGGAATAGAGTTTTTAGGTTATTCCAATTAATGCTTTTCAGGATGTAGTTAAATATGTGTGGGTCAAAGTTGGAAAGGTTCCTAACGTGTTTGAAGTGATAGGTTTTTTTTTTTGGGATAAGGGGAGTAGTTTGAGTAACAAAAGCAGGAAGGTGATCACTTAATGAGTTGGGGAGGGTACCTGCAGATGATTTTTTTTTTTTTTTTTTTTTTTTATGGTCAGAGACTAGGATCCAGTCTAACATGGCTCCTTCATTAGCTGTATAGTTGTATCTGGTGGGAAAGGAGGTAAGTTGGGTGAAGTGGAACAGGTTAATATAAGTGGAGTTTTTGAACTAATGCTTGACCAGTTGATGTTCACATCACCCAGTATTATTGTTTCACATTTTGTGTGGGATACCCAGGATAATATTTCTTCCAGAAGTGGAATGTTATTTGCAGGGGGAATATACAAGACTATGATACAAAGATTTTTAGAGTTATTTATTTTCAGGAAGGAGACCAAGATTTCGGCGTTAGAGAATTGTGGGAAGTAACCAATGAATGGGAGTAGGTTAAAAGTATTAGGGAATAGGATTGCTAGGCTACCTCCTTTTTTATTTCTGTCTTCCCTTAGTACATTTTAGTTAGGAGGAAGGAATTCTGAGTCTCTTATATTTGGTTTTAACCAGGTTTTGGTTGTGGCAATATCATCTATTTTATTATGAGCTAGCCAGGCATGCAGGTCAGTAGTTTCATTGCAAATGCGTTGCAGGTTTATGCTGGTTATTTGTAATGATTTAGAGATATTGTTGGGGTCGTCTGCAATAGCAGGAGTGGTGAGAATGGGACCTGGGTTGGGATGATTGTCTCTGCATTTGATTAATGTCAAGAAAAGTAATGAGAGGGGTTGCTTATGAACAGGTTGTCTGGAACTGATAAAGTTCAATAGAAGGGAGAGGATGTAGCTTGAATAGAAAGTAGAATAATTTGTGGGGAAAATAAACATTTTGGAGCATAGTAGTAGAGTTATACGATACATGCTATGGTGCATTTCTGACTAGCTTTCAGATGGGTGTCTAGGAAGGTGGTTTTGGATGTTTATTTAGTGAATATTATTCTGGAGTTAAATGAGGAGAGTTGTGCTGGTAGTAGTATAAAGGGTTGCCACCTTTCATCGTGGCTAAAACAGGAGTAAAGCCACACTCCTCACGTCACCAGGAACCCCACCTCTCTCCCACCCACATCTCACCCATTTGGTGACATCATAGTGGCATCACTCGGCAAGGAACGCCCTCTTTTTCTATTCCTGCTGCCTGCTTTCTGCTGATTTACTATGTTTTTTTGTAAAAAAAAAAAAAAAAAAAAAGCATAGTAAATCAGCCGATTTACAAACTCTGATAGTCTGTTTCCTTTTTGAAACAGAATACCGGAGTTTGTACAGCGTTTTCCAGACAATTGGAGAATCAGTTTGATTTCTGGATAGTCCGGAAAAAAAACGGAGGGGTGGCAACCCTAGTAGTATAGTATGAAATAGGAAGAGTATGTATGAACTGGAGGAGACCATGGTTATAGGTGAAGTTGCTTGTATTGAGAGGGAGCAAGAGACAGGAAGTGATAGAGGCAAATTGGTTAGTTTAAGGTAGAGGGTGTGGCTGAGGGTGCAAGTGTAGAGAGGGTGGGGGTGAGTGGAATTTGTGGGTAGGGTTTGGGAGCAGTGTGAGCCTGAATGGAGCTGGTTGGCCCCAATTCTAAACAAAAAAAAAAGCCATCAGAAATAATGGAAGGAACAAATGACCAAAATCAGGGACAATTTTTAAAAGTTATTCTTAGAGTTATTAATACAACAACTTTTGCATTAAAATGCATTTTCTGAACATGAATAATGAAACTCTATTATTTGGCATTGTAGGCTGTAACCCTTAGCAATTTGCCAGAAAATCAATTTTTTTATGAGGGTTAGAGCAAAAATTGGGGACATATGACCAGTATGATTTAAGTATATGAGGTTATATGCTGTGATAAATGAATGATCTTATGAGCAGAATTTAAAAGTACTAGGATATTGCACCATCTGCTATATTTATTTTTTTTCTCTTATACGATTCTGAAGGCTGACATATTGAGAAGTATAGTCTCCTGTGACTGCAGGCTGACTTATTGAGAAGTATAGTCTCCTGTGACTGCAGTGGTTGTGAATGTTATATGGTCTATGTACATGCACCACTGCCTTTAAAGACTGCTGTTGGAATTAAGCAGGACTAAAATGAGAGTGTGTCCTGTAGTGCTGTATCTATGCATACAATGACCTTTGTGGCCATAAAATAAGTCCGAGGTAAGCGTAAGACGCTATTACCTCCTTCTGCACCAACGCCAGCAATAACTCCTGCTGAGGCAGACTGCAGTACATCCTACTGAGCTAGGCTAGGACTCTAATAACCACATGTACCTGAAGTATGTATTTTAATGCTTTCTCAAAGAAGAAACAGGACTAAAGCTACTCAAGTCTTTCAGTTACCACTAGTTTTGTAGTACTGTTTACATTACTTCCTCAATTATGGTTGTCATTCTCAACTAGAATAATTCCTAAAGATGCACATTATGTTTCCCATTTTTTTAAAATATTACTGTAATTGTTAAATTAATAGAGCAACGGGGTTTACATCAATGTGCATTTTCTGAAGAATAAGAAGTCTGAACCTCTAATATTTAACATTAACTGAATGTAATCTTCAATGATTTACCAAAAAAAAAATTACATGAGGCAGAGCAGAGCAAAACTATGAGGCAAAAATCAAGGATGTTCTGTAAAATTCTGGATAGTTGAGAGGTACGACTTCAAAGTATAGAGGAAAAGGTGAGAGAAGAGAGCAGCACTTCTGGGGATGAAGGTTCATTTAGATGCAGAAGTGAACTTTGTTTCCATAAACTGAAACAAACTCCCTAAACCATCAGAGTAGGTAGAAGCTATCAAATTATTAAACCGTGCTAGCAGCAATGTTTACTTCATCTCTCTGATCTGATTACCAACAGCAGACATTTTTGATAAGGATGACTTTCTCAGTAGGGCAAGTTCCACTGCAGACTCCCCACCAAGATGATAGAATTCATTTTCAGGATGAACTCTTGTATTTCATGGATAAGCCTCTTAATCAAGCAGAACTGCTGTGCAAGGAGCAGGCCCACAGCTGTGTGTGTGTGTGTGTGGAGTACATATATGTTATTAATATGAGATCTGTCTCGGCTCATCTCTGAGGGTTCAGTTCAATTTGGTAACAGAATGCTTTTAAGCTCTTTTTATTGATTGAATTATCTTTTTCCTGTACCTGTCAAGGACAGATGAAAGTTGATAGCATGTTATCTTTGAAAGGCTTTGTATCACTTGTGTGTAAGAAAAGGTTAGATGATTTGATTTAGAAGTACATGTTTGCAAAATGTCTTGCTCTCTCTAGTTTGTTTACAATGTCAGTTTCCAATGTACAGCTAAAATGCTGCTCACAGCTGTCTGGCTATTTTCAAGTGTCTTTTATACAGCTTGTACATTCTAATGTTGCCTGAAGGGAAATCTCTGTCACCGACTATATAGATTTGCCACAACATACTAGCTGCCTCGATATAGAGGTGATACTGGAGCTTTGGTGTGCATGGGGAAGTCTTGTGAGTGCCTGTTGTGCTAATCACAGAGCATTTTGCAGAACTGTGCGGGTATTATTCAACATTTAGATCTACCTAAAGGGTACACCTGTGGATGAAGACAGCAGGATAACTTTTTGTAAATGAGAGAGTAATATGCATCCATTTTTCCATTTGCTGTAACTTCTTTCTCTATTTCAGAGTCATGGTGTCGAGTGCCTATCCTAGCAAACAATAAGCACAATGTAGGAAACTATCCAGGATTTATTTACTTATTAATTTCTATCTGCATTTATTTATTTTGACAAGCAGGTGAACTTTACCACAAGGATCCCTTTTCAAACTCTTTTACACAAAGTCAAAAAAAAAAAAAAAAAACATGAACTAGGTAAACTGACATATGCAGAGTTAGGATTACTAAATGTTAAACAGGACTAATAATTTAAAGCCAGTGTAAACACAATATAGCCTAGATCGGAATCCTGCCCATTGCAGGACATGAGCAGTCACACGTACACCTATGGCAGTTTAGCGTTTCTTGCATACCTACCAGCAGTCTTTTGAAATGTAGAAGAAAAAAAAAAACAGAACCAGCTGAAAACCCATGTGAACACAAACTGAACATGTGCACTCCACCTCCCAGGTAAGAATCAAACTGAGGACACAAACTCTCTGAGATAGTAATGCTCATCAATGAACCAGTGTGCTGCCCAGCTGGGAAAGAGGAGGGTGTAGTTACGGTATCTGGAATCTAACCAAGGAAAAGGAACACTAATTTATGAGTTTGGTGCCAGTTACATCACGGAGAAGGATCACATGAATCTGAAGATAATGATGCTGTATTAGTATAATACTAGACATACAGTGTTCATCAAACTGGTCTACACACATGAAGTTCTTGTGTGGGACAGCTGGTACGCATGATAGTGCCCATAACCAAAAATAATAAACGGACCACTGTGGTCAATTGCTCTCACTTTATTAAGACACAAACCAAATGAACTAAGCGCTTTCGCCAGGTACTAAGCCCAGCTTAGTCAGACAGTATTGCATATTTATATACATAATTAATAACTTAACCAGACCAATGGCTAATGCTGAATTAATGACCTCCCAATCTGATGTCATTGCATATTTAAAGACACATAGTATAGAAATTCATTACTTTAATATCCACTTTACATAAAAAAGACTTCAAAACATTGTTACTAACCATTAGCTATATTAAAACAAGGCAAGTGATGTCTTTGTGTTAAAATATAATCCATTAGTTCCACAACTTACGACTACTTTAAGAAATGTGTGGAGATTTTGTTTAAATAAACCTACTAAGGACATTTTGGGTACTGAACCCCGGCTAGTTTATGGTAGAGGTACCATTATGAAAAATATTCTTGAAAGTAACCTCACCAGAAAGAATTTAAATGTATCATCTATGACAAAATGTGGTTCATGTAGGTATTGTCCTTTTATTAATGATGATCCCTATTTGTGTATGAAGGACTATACGTTTTCAATTGCATGCCCAGGTAAATGTAATTTAAACAGTACCAGATTGGTATATGTGGCAACCTGTACAGCGTGCAATGCTTTCTATGTAGGAAAGACTATTTGCAGGCTGCATGATAGGATTTCTGAACATTTGAGAAGTATTAAAAATAGGAATGAGCACAATGCACTTCATACACATAGTCAACATTGTATGAATTTTAAAAAATTTTTTTTTTGTTGTAGATAGTGTTATGACTAGCGATAGAGGGGGGACATTAACCTTGAAGTGGAAAATAGAGAGCTACAATGGCAACTTTGGCGAAATGCTTTGAAGGCACCTGGACTTGATGGTACTACCTTGATGCCCATTTTAAAATACAGGGCTAATATAATTTAGGGTAGGTATATTTTTATGTTTAATATGTTTGAATTATACATGAATTATATGCACATTCATTTATATATATATTTTTATAGATTTTAGTATAGTTTTTTAATACGTATTAAATATAGCTAATGGTTAGTGACAATGTTTTGAAGTCTTTTTTTATGTAAAGTGGATACTGAAGTTATGAATTTCTATACGGTGTGTCTTTACATATGCAATGACATTAGATTGTGAGGTCATTACTTGAGCATCAGTCATTGGTCTGTTTAAATTATTAATTATGTATATAAATATGCAATATTGCCCGACTAAATGACCCCGATGAAGCTGGGCTTAGTACCTGGTGGAAGTGCTTAGTCCGTTTGGTTTGTCTTAAAGTAAGAACAATTGACCGCAGTGGTCCCTTTGTTTATTATTTATTTATGTTTGTATGGTCCCTTGTGGACTGGCAGTTTATTTCTTTAGTGCCCATAACCAGCTTGTGTGTTGCATAGACTGGTTTTATAGCCTTGTATAATTCTATCCAGAACAACAGGAAAGACCAACACCCTTTTAAAGTAGAACTTTGGGGTTTTTTATTGCTACCTAGACACCCTTCAAGATGGAACTAGTGTTAGGATGGGAAAGAGAGACCTAGTTTTTATTATCTCATCTGATATGATGAGTGCCATACCTCAGCAGTACATTCAGGTACCACCCTATTACTGCTGCAGGTTTAAAGGCAGTTTCACAATGGCACTTGAACCTACTGATGTTAACTTTAGAGGCATGTATGCTATGAAATAAGTCATGCTGGTATCCTACTGATTAATGGGAATTACTGTATGTGAAATATAACACTGTAGGTACTAAAGTGTGAAAAAATACATTGTCCTGCAGTTTTAGTGTATATTAGATGTTGCTAGGAGGTGTACATTTGAGATTAGCACAATATGCAGTGTCTGACACATGGAAAATAAGAACTGTAACAGGGGGGTACACTGGTACACAATTAAAATATACAAAGTGTCATAATAAAGTTTCTAGCAGTAGTTGCAGTGTATGGTACTACAGGGCTATATCCTGCCAGTAGTACAGTGGCAATGCATTTTGTGTAGAATATTTTGTTTCGTCCTAGAAAGGTAAGAACAGCTGTATTTTCAGGTTGCTGATATGGAATATGGTACAGTTGTAGATTGCTGAATTCAAATTCCTTGAGTGTCAACTGTCTGAATCACAGTACACTGAAGAACAGAAGACTTCCTGCTGCTTTCCATAGGAAATCACTGCCTGTGCAATTTCTAAATGTGCAGTGGGGGTATTTATTTATGTTTAGGGAGATTTCTCCCTCACATGAGTTTGTGAGACCATAAAGTTGGTACCTATAGTTAGAGGGTGTGGTGAAGGGGTGCAGGTGAGGCTTGCCCCCGTAAAAAAAACATTTACAATTAGAGATCTCACCCTTTAGATATTGCTAGCATATACAAGGTTTCATAAGGATGCAGCTGACATATATACATACATATATAAAATTAAGTATCTTGTACTGACAGTTATTGTTTAGAGAACAAGTTTCATAATGAGTACCAAAGCCACAAGACATAAACCAAGTTCCTTAATTTTACTGTAGGAGATATTTTATGGCTCAAACATGCCAAGCCCTTAGATAAGCCATTTTATTTACTGATTTTTTATTTTTTTTTTTTGTTGTTAACATTTCTCTTCCACTTCAGTGTGCTATATTAATTCTGGAAGTAGCTAGTGAATAGATTTTTTTTTTCATATGCTGCCCCCCCCCCCCCCATGTTTTGAAGTCTTTTTTTATGTAAAGTGGATACTGAAGTTATGAATTTCTATACGGTGTGTCTTTACATATGCAATGACATTAGATTGTGAGGTCATTACTTGAGCATCAGTCATTGGTCTGTTTAAATTGTTAATTATGTATATAAATATGCAATATTGCCCGACTAAATGACCCCGATGAAGCTGGGCTTAGTACCTGGTGGAAGTGCTTAGTCCGTTTGGTTTGTCTTAAAGTAAGAACAATTGACCGCAGTGGTCCCTTTGTTTATTATTTATTTATGTTTGTATGGTCCCTTGTGGACTGGCAGTTTATTTCTTTAGTGCCCATAACCAGCTTGTGTGTTGCATAGACTGGTTTTATAGCCTTGTATAATTCTATCCAGAACAACAGGAAAGACCAACACCCTTTTAAAGTAGAACTTTGGGGTTTTTTATTGCTACCTAGACACCCTTCAAGATGGAACTAGTGTTAGGATGGGAAAGAGAGACCTAGTTTTTATTATCTCATCTGATATGATGAGTGCCATACCTCAGCAGTACATTCAGGTACCACCCTATTACTGCTGCAGGTTTAAAGGCAGTTTCACAATGGCACTTGAACCTACTGATGTTAACTTTAGAGGCATGTATGCTATGAAATAAGTCATGCTGGTATCCTACTGATTAATGGGAATTACTGTATGTGAAATATAACACTGTAGGTACTAAAGCATGAAAAAATACATTGTCCTGCAGTTTTAGTGTATATTAGAAGTTGCTAGGAGGTGTACATTTGAGATTAGCACAATATGCAGTGTCTGACACATGGAAAATAAGAACTGTAACAGGGGGGTACACTGGTACACAATTAAAATATACAAAGTGTCATAATAAAGTTTCTAGCAGTAGTTGCAGTGTATGGTACTACAGGGCTATATCCTGCCAGTAGTACAGTGGCAATGCATTTTGTGTAGAATATTTTGTTTCGTCCTAGAAAGGTAAGAACAGCTGTATTTTCAGGTTGCTGATATGGAATATGGTACAGTTGTAGATTGCTGAATTCAAATTCCTTGAGTGTCAACTGTCTGAATCACAGTACACTGAAGAACAGAAGACTTCCTGCTGCTTTCCATAGGAAATCACTGCCTGTGCAATTTCTAAATGTGCAGTGGGGTATTTATTTATGTTTAGGGAGATTTCTCCCTCACATGAGTTTGTGAGACCATAAAGTTGGTACCTATAGTTAGAGGGTGTGGTGAAGGGGTGCAGGTGAGGCTTGCCCGTGAAAAACATTTACAATTAGAGATCTCACCCTTTAGATATTGCTAGCATATACAAGGTTTCATAAGGATGCAGCTGACATATATACATACATATATAAAATTAAGTATCTTGTACTGACAGTTATTGTTTAGAGAACAAGTTTCATAATGAGTACCAAAGCCACAAGACATAAACCAAGTTCCTTAATTTTACTGTAGGAGATATTTTATGGCTCAAACATGCCAAGCCCTTAGATAAGCCATTTTTATTAATTTACTGATTTTTTTATTTTTTTTTTTTTGTTGTTAACATTTCTCTTCCACTTCAATGTGCTATATTAATTCTGGAAGTAGCTAGTGAATAGATCTTTTTTTTCATATGCTGCCCCCCCCCCCCCCCCGTACACTTCTAGGTCTTAGGATTGCTGTATTGTCTCTTACTGTTAGCTTGTCTCTAGCAGCATATCTGTCACCATGCCATCTTATCAAAACTACTAAACATTCATTAAACCATATTTGTGTGTGGAGTCTGCATGTCCTCCCTGTATTCGCTTGGGTTGCTCTGGTCTCCTCCCATACTCCAAAGACATGCAGTAAGTGGATTGGATACTATAAATTGGCCATAAGTATGAGTGCTTGTACGAGAGTATGTGGAAGAACTACCTTGGCAGGGCTAGCCACCCGGTGGTGTAAATCTTGGCTCTAGATGACTGGCACCTCGAACCCATGTGCAGAAATTGAATAAAAGGGTTGTGGATGTATGGATTTTTGTCAGATGCTAAAAAATGCAGAAAACATTTATACACTGAACACACTAAAAGAAACACCAATACCATCTAAAAGCACTGTAGTCCACCTTAAAACAAGCCCCACCAACCTAGACATACCTTTATTTTACCTAAAGTTGTTGAACTAAAACAAATAAATACTAATTAAAAAAAAATAAATACATAAACTGAAATGGACCATTGGACCACACCTCCCAACATTGCAATGTAAAAAGAAACTTTAGCCACACCATTCACCTAGTGGGTTAAACCCAGGCACTTGATAACATAGGCTGGAAGGATGGGTGCTGTGGGCAGGGGTGGATCTCACTATTTAACCCAAAACACATCAAGTGACTTCGGTAAAATTAAAGTGTACCTCAGCAAGTACAGGAGAAAATCATTCAAGACATGGAAAATACTACTGTAACATAAAAAAAAAAAAAAAGTTATAAGGTGTCTGGCCCTCTCAGTGTAGGAGGACAGAGCCTTGACTACACACTAGATGATCGGTATTCGTGTAATGAACCAGGCACTGAAGGAACTAAGTTGAGGAGAGCGGGAGTGAATGGCCAGCACTTGCATGCTCATCCTTGGAGAAGGTGGTGGCTTGGCTCACTGCATTGGCAACACCTGTGCAGGAGCTGCAGTCCTGGGAAGCATGCATACACTATAAAGTTGTGTGCTGCTGGGCCAGATGTGTCATCTGTATTTGCATGCATGAAACCTCCAGGAAACAGTATGCATGTTACATGTTGACTACCAGGATATGCAGACTGGCCCACTCCAAAGCAACCAACTGTTGTCTCCATGGGGGAAACAAATCCACTGGGATAGGAATGAATGTCTTGGAGGAGAATCTCAGCCACAATGAATGGGCCAAATGAGTTTAGGAAGAATTCAAGGAATTGATCCTTCAGACCCAGAAAGAAAAAAAAAAAGAATAAATGGAACAAATGGGTTACGGTTTGTGTAATACGTGAAATATCTTCTACTACAGAATATGGGAATTCAAGTTTATGACTCATCATAGAACCCATTCCTTAAATCAACAGTATCAAATATTTCATGCATTATATACCCAATCCTGATTTGTTCCATATATAAAACAAACTAATTGATTAATGAGGTAGTGCAATATGTATATAAGGCAAACTTGATTTATGTAAAGTTATTCTGAAGAGGTCTCCCGATGTGGAGACGAAAGCGCTTAATGTTTGCACTTTATATCTAAAGGAATTTGAATGTTTGGTCGTTGATGTTCGTTGTTGGTGGCTTTACTTATTAGACATTAAACCCTCGTTTTATTTTATCAACTGCTGTCTGCTTACTGTGCCTACTTTGGATAACCTTTATTGCACCGGTTCTTGGTTTGACTTATTAAACTGTCGACAATATATTTATTTAATTTCTTTGACTTACAGCCTTTATCTTGATTTTGCAGAAAAGGCTGAAGAATGCAGGGATAGGTTTACTCTAACAGCAATATAACTCTTGGTGAGGGTGAATATGTTAAATGACACAAGAGAACAGAAAGTGGGAAGCACAGATAGAAAAATACCATTAATGAGGCAGGTATAGTTTGGAGACAGTCCAGCTGTTAGAAACCGTGATCTCATTTCGCTTAATAAAGGAGATAAATTTAGTTTTAAAATGGGACTGAACTATGTCCAGGTTATAAATACAAATATTAAAAGACTGATTATAAGGAATGCATAGTGGTTGAGACCATGGAGGCTATACGACTTGTTAAAGGTCACAAAATAATTAAATAGAGAAGTTAAGACATAAATCTAGGTATTTAAAGTCACACTAGGCACTTTAAATACTGCTGCTTTAAGCCAGATAGCGGACAGGAGACAGAGTAACTTGATTAATCCCGATTATTTTACTGGAAAGAAAAGGCCCAGAAGAGCCAGGCAGACCTCAGTACAGTACTGAATCATTTTTGTGTCTTTGCCAAATGTAATAATAGTTAGCTCTCAACCTCCTCTTTTTTTTCCCTAAAATCAGGATAAAAGCCAAATGTAATAATAATCAGAAACAAAAGTAAAAATCAAGGGCACATTTAAGATATTGACAATTGTCCCTTAGAAAACAGACAAAATGAAATATGTTAAAAAACATTTTCTGAAAAACAAGTAATATGTAACTGTAAGGTCTGAAATTATTTAATTTTAGTCTTCAAGGTTTTGTCACAAGTACCACAGTATTTATGAAAGATGTGGCATAATCTTTAGGCAAAATGGGGACAGCCCTCTAAATAAGGCACTTTTGAGAGGTTGTTTAAGAATGTACAGTATACACACAAAGCAGTTCTGTGCAAGGGTGTGTGCGTGCGTGTGTGTGTGTGTAATTTCGAACTTATGGTCGAGACCATAAGATTGAGGTTTTTCAAACTTCAAAGTTAAAAAAAAAAATGAAAAACAAAAAAAAAATTTTTTTTTGTTTTTGCAGGGAGGCAAGCCCCCACTACTAATTAAATATACCAACTCAAAGATCGTACTACAGTGAGGAAGATGGTAAATATACCATTCTGCACTGTACAGCAATCTCCAAAGTTTCAAAACTTTGATCTTATAGTCTCAACAATAAAGAAGTTGACATTTTGAAAGTTCAAAATTTAGAAGTAGACCCATATTAGATATATATATATATATATATATATATATATATATATATATATATATATTTATATATATTATTGCTGGTGAATTAGGACTGACTTCTTATGATTTTGGTGGGTAGATGGACAGGCAGTCCATCTATTTTATCATAATCCGTGTTTCTCTTGCGTAAGTGATGCTTATAATCAGTCACATAGGAATGGGATTGTGGGATTCCATGTCATTACTCTATACAGACATGACAGTTACCATGCACTGGTTACTTAGGCCCCAGAGGCACTTTCTGATGTACTATACAGGCCCTTTCTACTATTGAAGGGATACTGTATGTAGAGAGCAAGCCTTCAGTGATGGACCTCACCTTAAATGCTGAATGTAGCTCTGGAGATAATTTGTCCGAAAACAGGACGCAAAGTAATTGAACTGTGAAGCAGCTAAAAAACCTTATCCTGCACTTTCACATGCCTACTGTGAAACTCTGAACACGTCTTTTAACCAGATAGCTCTTCCAAGTCATGTAGATGTTAAACTGGTTAACAAATTCATAATGTACAAAAAAATGTAATAGGAGCAAAATAAAGCCTATCTATGCATGTAGTGTGTGTGTGTGTGTGTCTCTCTCAAGGTCTCATGAATTAAAACTAGAAAAGAAAGGTGAACACAGTCAAGATCTATATAGAATTCAAGGGAGCTCCCCACCCCCAAAAAATGATCTGCAGCTTATAATGGAAAAGAACATACATCTGCAAACAGAAGCGGTTAGATGAAAGACAGATGATTGTTCACATTTGAATAAATCAAGTCATTACTTTTTACAACTGAAAATGGGTTAAAATTCTGTTTCATTCCATTTAAATAAACGAGCTTTCAACTTCCTTATTACAGTGTAAGTGCACTCTTTTGGAGTAATTTGTAACAAACATTTAGGATAGAGTCACTTTGTTCCTTATTGAAAATGCAGCTTGGGAAATGCAGTTTCCTCAGTCAACTCCCAGTGTATAATCAGTCTGCATAGTTTCCTTTTTTATGGTTAATATCAGTACATGATGCTTCCATAGTCGATTGGGAAACCACTGAAGTCTTTTTTTTTTCTCCTTTGCACAAAAGGAACTTCAGTGTCAGTGGTTCAAAAGACAGCATGGTCACATTTGATGCAAGTTCAGAAGTCTGTACGTTTGATTCCCACAACAGTTGCTAAGATTTATTTGCAAATATTGGCACTGAAGTGCAGCGTCAGGGGGTGCTGCACCCCAGAGATGCTATTCTTTAGACAAGACATTAATCGGAGGTCTCATCTACCTGAGTCAGTGGTATCTCAATTGGAGGTAAAATATTTCATAGTGCTTATTCAGAAAACAGTTTGGTAACTTCACAGTGTCCTGGCCAAACTTCCTGTACTTAGTATGAATACCACTTTGCAGCTCACCTGAAAATAGGGCATGCCAAGAGGAACTGTGTAAATAAGCAAAAGACAAACAAATAAATAAAACAAGGTTTTATACAGGAAGCTTGGAGGTTTATCACTGTTTCAGTCCCAGCTGTCAAAAATTTTGAGGACATGCACAGGAATGCAGTGGAACTTTTCCAAGCAGAGATGCAGCACACATGCCAGGCTGGATTGCAAGAGAATTTGTAGTTGAAGCAAGGCTTGCCCCAAGCTTGTGACATAAAAATTTATATCACTGACATCAAGAAAAGGCTTGTGTGTGATGCATGCTAATGAAGTTGTGTGCAGGTCTGTGATGCATGCTAATGAAGTTGTGTGCAGGTCTGTGATGCATGCTAATGAAGTTGTATGCAGGTCATCTTGGTATGCCAAAGTCCTTATGCCTCCATTCTCTAAAACACAGCTGATTCTGTATTCCATTTGCTAGTAAAGGTATGACTTAGTGGAGTCACAAAACGTGTTTACATGACATGGTGCATGGTAATGTGACCAGGTGACTAACAGTATATTTCATGACAGCCCCACAAGTTCCTGACAAAACATTTTCTGTTCTGCCATCACCACATTACTGGACACCTGATGCCTCTAGACGTCCACAAGGCATGATGCTGCATAGGAGGCTGGTAGAGAAACTTAGAGGTGTGGGGCAGTGGCTGAAAATAGTAAAAGAGAGAAGAATCTGACTAACTAGAAACAGAGGGTGACCATTTGGGTGGTTAAAAATCTTTCCAGAGAACATCTGGTAACTAGTAAAATGTTGCAGGTTTTGTGCTAGACCTGGTCTAATCTAGCCTGTTCTAATCATGTTGAAGTTCTGAAAGATCATCCTGTTCATGGACATTTCCAAGGTTGGTGCAGTGATGACTGAAATAAGGGCAAGTCTCTAGCAAGCCCACAGCGATCTCACAGGATGAGACAAAATGCAGAGCTAGAATTTAGAAAAAAACATAACAGGTTATACACTATGAGAATTTATTGAAATATGACAGTAGTGTCAACACAGGCAAGACGAGATGAAACATATCTGGAGGTTGCAATCTGTGGTAACCTAAATTGTACAGCACAATATAATACAGTAAGGGCCTGCAAGATGCTGGGAAGAACATCTCTAAGGAAGCAGATCTGAGAGATTCTGAGGTCATTCCCTCACTGTATAGGACAGCAGTAAGACGCCATTTAGAATACTGTAGCAAACATTCAGAGGAAAGGGAGATTTGCAATGCAGCTGGCAGACAAAATGGTAAAAGGAATACATAAACTGGAGTATGATAAAATTCAGAAAGCTTGGCATAACATAAAGGAAGATAAAATTGCAATGGATATATGATTTAAATGCCACAAAATGTAAGGAGACAACTGTGAGGGATGAGAATTGAAGGAGACAGAAGAGGAAGTTGTAGCTGAAAGGGGGTGGTAGCAATCCAAGGCTAGTTTAAAGCAATACTTTATCTCTGAAAGGTTAATGGGGCTCTGAAGCCCATTGCCAAAGGCAGTGGTAAAATAGCCCAGAGAAGGAGTTTGTGGATACCGTTAGCAGATGGAGTGAGGGGAGTTACAGTACAGCAGCAGCTGCATGTAAGCTAAAAGCATTACTGTAGCAAACTCAAAGATACCATATGCTTTGCTCTTCCAGCATCTTTGTATGTTTATGTTGTAGTATGGCGTTCTGTAGTGTAATGTAGCTATTAAGAATATGGATCTCATTTGTTTGGTCAGCGCTTTAGTGTCATTAGGGACAAATCATTTAACTTAACAGTACAACTGACAAGTGTTATATTAATGCATTGTGGTCATACACTGATTGTTAACATCTAAGCACATCAATAAACAGGCAGTGCAACAGTAAAGTAACAGTTAAGACTTCCATTTTCAATAGAGTCTTTCCCTAATCAGTTTGCGTTTTAAAAATTTTGGCAGGTTTATTTTACAAACAAAATCATGGTTCCATAAAACGAACTATTATACTCTCATTTTTGTCAAAGCCAATGGGAGGATATAGATGTATGAAAGTCCCCAAATATTTAAGAAAATGTCATTCAAGCTCCTGTGATCTGTCATCGCACTGGTTTCTCTGGTTCTAATTCCATTTTATCTGGAGGGGTCAACAGCTACAATTCCCTCTGGTGGCTGCTTCAAAAGCTTGTGAAATGAAGGGCTTCTTCAGAGAGAGAGGGAGGGAGAGAGACAGCGCAGTGCTCCAAGATCCTCTGTTTACTGTTCATACATACAGTTTATTAATCTTGTAGCATTACTCTCTGTCTCATCTCCCTGTCTGTATACTTAGATATCCACTTTCTGCAGGGTTCATTTTATTGTAGGTTGTAATGACACAAAGCCCAGCAGGCTTTACCTGCTTAGACTGTCAAGCCCACTTCAGCTCATTTTGTTTTTCTTTCTGGCTCATCATTGATTATGTCACTGATTCATGTATCAGTGGAATACCTTGGCATTTGAAGCATGCATTAGATAAATGACATGACAAAGGAGTCATGCTTGCCCCCTATCCTCCGGCATAACAACTTAAAAGAAATCTTTGTGGACTTTCTTTCTGCACAGTTCGTGACTTACTAGAACAGCACATGCTTGTTATGCAGGCATAGCAGCCTGGTGGTTGGAGCGGTATTAGTAACTAGTTGAAACAAGGTCGGACCCTGCAGATAGCTCTCTATTTGCAGTATATCCGAGTTTAAATTCTTTAAATGTATTATTTATTCGGTCTTATAATCATTCCTGCCATCAAGAACTATAGAAGTAAAAACAGTTTAACATGCATTTAGTGCAAAAGGCATATTACATGTAACCTGAATTGGTTGGTACAGCAGTAGATTCTACATCCACGATAAATAAAAATCAAGCAGTTTCTTTTCTGCATATCTAGTCATTTTTTTATCTTTCAAAGCAGTATCTATTTCATCTGTCCAGTCTTACTTTGACAGATAAAGGATTATAACAAATAAACAAGAAAGAAAAAAAAAAACACAAAGTGGGTGAAACTGAGGCAAAATAAACAATTAAATAAAACACAAATGCAGCAGATAGTCATCTAAAGGGTACTGAGCACTTTTGTCTTCTTTAATAATCAGACATCTTCAGAAACACAACACATCGGTAAACCCATTACATATACACCAATTCACTACTCAGGTACACTGAAGGTAACATTATTTGGTGCAGGTTTGTTTTATTTAGATACAGGATTATAGTGGCTTATATTGTTTACACCCAAGTAGACCAGGGTTTATTCAGGAATGAGTAAGGTAACTGCAGAGTATACTGCTAGTGTGTCTAAGAATTTGAAAAGGTTAGTAATACAGTTACATCTCGGTTAGGTAGGTGCTGCCTTCCCACTACAGGATGCGATTGCTTAACTTGCAGCTTGTGTGTATGTATGAGTGACATTCTGGAAGGTACCTTTGAACAAAATTTGAAACCACAACAGATGTTGTACCAAGATTGCATTGCTCACTACAGCATCAAACTGTCTTCAGTCTTCAGCGTTGGAGTTTCCAGTCATCCAGATAACATCACTTGCCCTAGCATTCAAAAATGAAATATACAGGTTTGAAAAGTGCAACAATGTTGCACAAAGAACTAATCCACTGGACCACCAGAAGCAATTTTATTATTGTAATCATCCCTCAGATCATGAGCAGAAAAACTATGCATAGAAAAAAATTGGCTATTGTAATGAAAATAAGCTGCCAAAATTCTGTTAGGCCCACTGTGGCAAAGCGCCATCAGAACCTCTACAGCTGTCTTTGCAATAGGAATAATACAGTTTTGGCTAAAAAATAGCCATGAAACAACTGTGATGGCAGTGCAGTTAAAAAGTGAGGTATCTTACCAGTGGATGCTAGGTGCTGTCATCGGCTTTGAAGAGAGGTGGCACATTATCATACACTGCATGACGCAGGTAAGGACTGTGTACCTTGTGATGGCTCTCCACAGGGCCATCCTGAGAACATACCCTGCCCCACTCTGGGGCAAGTCTACCAGTTTGGGCAGTGATGGTGAAACTGGCAGTCTTCCTCATGGGAGGTGTACAAAAATGTGGTGTGTGCCACCACAGACCTCATCAGACCAATCAGTATATTACCTCTGGTATCCACGTTCACACAGAGCAGCTAGCAGTGGTGGACACAATGCACAACAACTCTGGATAGCTGCAGACTGTGAATGGATTATAGTCTGGCAACTTCTCTGACTGATTCTGAGTGCAGCCTGCACACGTCAAGGGCCACATGTAGTACAAGACAGCCTCAGGCACCCCTGTAATACTGTTCTGTGGTGAATTTATATACATCAGATGCAGTTCACTTACCACCACAGTCAGAGGGGAACTTCACTGATGCACATAGTCATGGGAGACCCCCCTCCCCCACCAATGAGGATGGTGAACTCCTCTACAATATGGTGTTAGGTTTTTCTGTGGGTGTCTCACTTCATTCTCCATGGGGATCTCCATTCAGGCACGAGACAGGGAGAGGCAGATGCACACACACAGCCATCTGGATGTGATTTGGGTATTTGTATCTTGTCCTCATCACTAGCAATGTAGCTGTCAAATGGAAGAATACACCAGCAAAAATGATCCAAATGACTATTAATTCCTTTTTGTGTCTAATAAAGCGTTTTGATTTTTTTTTGATGAAACATGATTTGGAATCACTTGTTCACTTTATTTTGCTTTAGATAGGTTTGTGCAACTATTCATGAGCTGATGTAAGCATTTTGCTGTGATTTAACCAATCAATAAAATCCAGCTACACAACTTGATAAAACAAAAACAAACACACTTGTAGGGGCCAGGAACTAGTAAATTTTTAATAAAAAATAAGCGCTTTCATTCATTGCTGTAATATGAACTTCATCAGATTCAGTACTCCCTCTTCAAACATTTCTGAAAAAAACAATAAACACTGCCATCTAGTGACAAAAGTTAAAAGCATTCATTGTGCACTAATTAAACATTATCAGTTCTAGTTGAACAGGAAAAACACTACAGTAAATAAAACCAATCATTTAAACTCACACGAAGAGTTGCACATAAAAGTTACAATGCCCCTACATGTTAACATACTGTAAAATGACAATGTAACTTAAGTGCTCCATGTTAAAATTAAAAACAGTGCTAAATATGCATTCTTTTCAACAGGAGCAGACTACTAATCACAAGTTAGTCATTAATACCAGGGTGATTTGTAGAATCCAGTAACACTTGCCAGTGTAATTCCGTCTTCTCTACATATACTGACCAGTTACCACCCCACCCCCGTCAAAGCGTGGAATCTTTTCCAACACAAAAAAAATAATAATTTTTTTAAAATCCTGACATTTCTCAGATTGTTTAAAGCATTATTTGGGTTCTTATAGTGTAAACATGCTGATATATCAGTGTTTTTAAAGCTGTTTCAGTTTTTCCAACATAAAAAGCCAGGTAGGAAATACCCTGTGCAAGATAAACCACCCCTTATGTTACAGTTGTACTTCCCATTAGTATAAATAGACTTGGAGAAATTCCCTGTCATGAAATTCACACCTTCACTAATAAATCTACACTGGGCACATGCCCCCACATTTAAACATACCTTTTGCAGATATATGGTCAGTCTTTTTACTGTAACCTCCTTTTTCAAAATTCCTTTTTAAATTAGTTCCTGCTCTAAAAAACATTATTGGGATATCTCTTAAAACATTGGACAAACCCTGAGTAGAAATGTAGTTATTCCAATTCCTCTCTTATAATTAATTTAACTTCCTTGGAAGCGTTACTGAAGTTACATACCAATGGTCTAGGAAAATTATTTAAATGGCCAAAGCAATTCTGTAGATATCCAAAAAAAAAAAAAGCCAGCACCACCAAGGACACAAGCTTCAAATAAAAATTATTTAATAAGTATATGTATCAGACCGGTTTCGGCATATAGCCTTCATCAGTGACAAACCATACTAATAAATAGTATCATATATACAAAAGAAAATACAGCTTCCTGTGATCTCATTTTCCCTCAACAACAATATTACTACATTTTATCATTGAGGCCAGGTGCAAATAATCCTGCCAATTTCACAGTCCACTTTCTTTCCTTATAATTCAAAATAGAATGCCACCCCGTCTTGAAAGATCTGTCCCCTATAATTTTATCAATCACAACAAAAGAAAATCTAGCAGTAGTATGCGACTGAGTATGTCTAAACAAGGAATTAGTTACCCGTTTATTACGAATGTGACTGAAATGCTCAGACATCCGATGCCGTAAAGGCCTAGAAGTCGGCCCCACATAGAAGGCAGAACATGTACAGCTAGCCAAGTATACTACCCAGTCTGACCCACAATTTGCATAGATATGAATATCAAAAATCCGACCAGTATTTTTGCTGAACTGTTTTGTACATGTATTTGCAAAATGTACAATGTCCACATGCATAGGATCCTACCAATCTAACCCTTTTTTGATTTCTCCAAGTCTTTTGGGTTTCTAATACCATGATGGGAATGGACCCCATTCCTAAGTCAGAGTACGATTGAAGTTCATGAAATTAGTATTATTTCACTCTTAGATGTTAGCCAAAATTGCTCTTCACAGTACCCGCAATGTGCCCAGCAATGACTCCTTCTGCAATTCATACGGTGTTACATGAATTGGTAACATATCTAAATATGATTGTAAATTCTTTGTTATAAGACCAGTTGCTCCTACTACTATTGGAACTGTCTGGATATCTTTCTTCCACATGGCTCTCGTTTCTGCCTGCAGATCAAGGTATTTTATGACTTTGTGCCTCTCTGTACGCAAGACACTATAGTCACTAGGTGTGGCAATTTCAATGATCAATGCTACTTTTGTCTTCTTTTCTTGGATCACTTGTTGTGTCTTTCGGCTTTTTCCCGGTTAGGGCTCGCCACAGTGGAACTCCGGTCCGCTAATGATTGGCAGTTGATTTTTACTTGCTGAGTTGCCAGCCCTAACGCACAACCTTTAACGAAGGTACGCCCATTCACGCATGTCTCCACAGAAGACGCTCTAGCTGAGAATCGAACGGGTCAACATCTTGCTGTGAGGCGACAATTGTCTGGTTTTCTAGCATCTATCTTTTGGATTGTTGGTATTGGGTGATCCCATGTGATGTAAACTTCATCATTTTCTATGATTCTCTGTGGCTCATGTTTCCAATGTTTTTCAGCCACTTCGATACCATAATGTTTGCACAATCTTCAGTGTAACAATCTCGCCACATTGTTATGCCTTTCAGTATACAGTCCCTCTGCCATTAGAGCATCACAACCAGCAATAAGGTGTGTAACTGTTTCCATCTCGGTTCCACAAAACCTACATATGTCTGTTTCTCTCACATGTTCAATGGACTTAGTAAACCAGCGTGTACGCAGCCCACTATCTTGGGCTGCCAATATTAACCTTTCGTTTCTTGATGTAAATTTACCTCTCATTAACCATTCCTGTGTTCATTCTTGATCAACATGAGGCTCTTCCAGAAGTTTTTTTATACTTGCAACTATATTTATGTTTTCCACATTTCTTGCCTTCTCATCTGATCCTTCACCTTATATTCTTTCTTTTCTTTTAGCACATTAAGTTGCTGCCTGGTTTTTATCCACTTCTGGTTTGATTTCCATTCCTACTTGACGTCGATATGCTTCTGCTAAATTAAGCAGAGAAATCATATTAGATTTATTCTCCTCGTGTTTCAAAACTTTCACCACATTTGGATCTTGTGAGGTCAGTAGATATGTGTGGAGTCCCACGATTGCAGATCTATACATGTAATCAATTTCAAGGAGGTCCATCCCTCCTTCAGAATGGGGGATATATAATCTTGGTATACACTGCTTTTTATAAATCATTTGGTGAGCATGAAGCATCCTTCTTGTTTTGATATCCAGTCTACCCAAAACTTTTTGGTGCCAGTCAGTTACTCCAAAACTATAAGTTAGGACAGGAAGAGCAAACTGATTTATAGCTTGGATCTTGTTCCTAGGTGTCACTGCTGATGTTCATCATGCAGACAGCTACAGTCATAACAGATGGGTTATCCTGCCGTCAGGCGGGTCCTCGGTCAGCCGAATTCCAAAGTCTAGGTCCGGCGTCGGTTGTCGTCGCTTCTTCCCTGACGTCAGTGCGGCAGGGGTATAAAAGAGGCAGCCGACGCCATTTTCTCCAATCTTTCTTGCCGCACGGTGCCCGAAGCAGAAGCAGTTCGCAAGTGCCGGTCGGCCAGCTCCTGAGATTTACGAAAGTATTTCAGCCGAAGTCTTCTTGAAAACTAAGTACCCCATTGGGGAAACTTTTCTTGCCTCAGACCGATGTCAGACAAAGTTAATAATTGCATTTCTTGTGGGAAGCAAATACCACATAAGGATTTCCACTCTTTCTGTATACCTTGCTTAGGCCCAGACCACGTCGTCTTGGCCTGCCATTTCTGTGCTAGATTCAATAAACGCACTATTAAGCGTCGGGCGGAGTTCGCCCTTCACTTTTTCGTCAAAAAATTTAATTATATTATGTCGTTGGATACTCCGACTCCAGTTTTGAGCAAAAAACGCAAAGATAAGGATCGACATACGAGGTCCGCACCACCTACTGAAACCACGCTAAGGCCGACTACCGGTTCTCCGGTACTCAGCGAGGCGCCTACGCAGCCCCTGACTACCGATGACAATGCATTACAGGTGTCCTTAGTACCCGAGGTCGCAGGCTCCTCGGCCCCCATTCCTACTACAGATCCCGACGCCACTCCTGGCGGGGAAACTCAGAATTTAGACAGGCCTGCCATTTCTCAAGGGGTCTTCAGGCCTTCCTCCTTCTCTATTAAAGCCTTCACTAAATCTAAAGCAGCCATGAAAACCAAAAAACAGGTTCCTCAGACCCCCTCTCAAGGCACCATGCCTAAAAAACAGATGCTTAAAATGGCTGAGGATTTGATTACTCTTATCAGGGGTACTCAACCCCCCTCTGACAAAAGGCCCAGATTAGAGGAAGACTACCCTTCCTCAGATCAAGCTTCTATTACCTCAGAACTATCTGAGGACCAGGATTATGCCTATTCTCCATTCGAAGACTCTGATGCAGAGGAGTCTATTCCCTCAGTCCCCCCCCGTGAGGACTTCTCTTTTGGGGAAACCCTGCATACATTGAGGGAACACTTTCATTGGGAAGGCCAAGATGACTCAGATTCCAAGAAAAGGCTCAGGGAATTTCTTCTGCTCCCCCAGCATAGGCCTCTGGCTATCCCTCCTGTTTTAGATATATTGGATGATGTGTACACAGAAGCCAGCCTTAATCCAGATTCTTTGCCTTCAGCTCATGTTAAACCAGACAGGTATTACCGGGTTCCTGATTCCCACCAGTTCCTATATAAAAGCCATACTGCTGACCCAGAAACAATTTCACAGGGTCCCAAGGGAATTAAGGCCTCTACTGCTAAAAACCCATTACCTTCAGAGAGAGATTCCAGATCTTTGAAAGGTGGGGGGAAAAAGGTGTACACCTCGGCCACTTTAACCATGAGGGCATTAAACTGTCAGTTCCATATGTTAAAGTATCAACAGTTTTTGATATCTCAGCTGAAAAGCAAGATGACACAACCAGAACAACCAGATTTAAGAGTTACAGGATTTGTTGCATGGTGCAGAGCAAGTGGGTAAACATACCTTGCAGTGTGGTTTTGATGCTTTAGAGGCCTCATGTAGAGCTGCTGTTACGGGGTCTGTTATACGTAGGCATGCTTGGCTCAAAGAGCAAACCTTACCAGATCATGTCAAAGCTAAATTATTAGATGCACCTCTTCAAAAAGATGTATTGTTTGGTGTTAAAGCTGAGGAGGTGCTAAAGAAAATGGAGGAAAAAGCGAAATCAATGCAAACAGTGAAAGATTTCCTGCAGGTACAGCCTCCACGTTTCAGCAGAAACTGGCCTTCAAAAAATTGGTCCTTTCCAGCCACGGACAGACCTCAAAGGGGCAGATACAGGCGCCCAAGAGGTAGAGGGCAACCTCAAGGATCTTTCAGAGCCAGACAGTGGCAAGCACCAAACCCAAGAGGTGGAGAAGATAGATCACAGTCTTTTAGAAAACAGACACAATGACTTCCCCCTACACCTGCCAAGCAAAGCTTTAATGACAGCACCTTTGGGCGGAAAACTGACATTATTCTCAAAAAATTGGCATATTGTTACAAAAGACAAATGGATTCTGGACATATAGACAGAGGCTACAAGTTCCACTTTCACACCCTTCCAAAAATGAGAGGCATGCCAAACCTGCCACAAAATCAAAGGGCAGAGGCACAAAAACAAGTTTCAGCTCTCATGGACATGAAAGCAATTCAAGAGGTACCTGCAAAAGAACAAGGTCAAGGGTTTTATTTCAGACTATTCCTGGTACCAAGGAAAGACAAAGATTGGAGACCTCTCTTAGACCTATCCATCCTAAACACATATCTACAGGTGCCAAAATTCAAGATGCTCACATTACAGCAGCTTCTTCCCATGCTGGGCAAGGAGTCTTGGCTGGTAACATTGGACCTCAAGGAGGCATACCTGCATGTCCCTATCAGACAAGATTGCAGAAGATACCTCAGATTTCTTGCAGGTTCAACCCATTACCAATTCTCTGCGTTGCCCTTTGGCTTATCTACTGCACCCAGAGTGTTTACGAAATGCCTGGCATCAGTAATCGCCTTCTGCAGACTACAAGGGATACAAATCTACCCATATCTGGACTGCCTGATCCAAGCGGACAGCAAGGACATACTACTGCAGCACCTGGCGTTTGTAATAAAACTGTTGAACTTCCTGGGATACACAGTCAACAAAAAGAAATCAAAACTAATACCCTCTCAACAAATAATTTTCCTGGGTGCCAGCTTGGATACAACCACCCAGATGGCCTATCTCACGCCAGACAAGCAAGGGCAACTGTCTCAATACTTCAGAAAAATGGCAACTTACACCAAGCTAACTGCAAGGAAAGTCCTGCAGGCTCTGGGATTCATGGCATCTTGCATCCTACTAATCCCATGTGCAAAGCTGCATATGAGGAAACTTCAATGGTACCTGAAAAACTTATGGTCTCAACACAGCCACAGCTTGGAAGCAATTATACCACTCATTCCATGCCTTCAAAAGGAATTTTTGTGGTGGACTCAAGCTTGCCAAAGAAACACAGGTCTTCCTTTCTGTGTACCTCAAGCAACTCAAATCATCACAACAGACGCCTCAGACTACGCCTGGGGATCACACATGACAGATCAGTGCATTCAGGGAAAATGGACCCGAAAAGAGAAGCACCTTCACATCAACCAAAAGGAAATGCTAGCCGTGCAAAAGGCTATTATGACCTTCAAAGACCTACTGCATCTAGGCCAGCTACTGATAAGAACAGACAACACCACAGTGATGTGGTACATAAACAAACAGGGGGGGAACTCCTTCATACCCCCTGTGCAGGCAAGCCATGACCCTATGGAACACAGCACTGGAATTGCAAATTCAACTACAGGCACAATTCCTGCCAGGGAAGGAAAACACACTGGCAGACAACCTAAGCAGAAATATGACAGATCCACATGAATGGAAGTTGCATCCTCAAGTTTTCACATAGATAACTCAGGCATGGGGACAGCCAGACATAGATCTCTTTGCTACCCACAGAAATTGCCAGTTGAAAAAATTTTGTTCAAGGACCTATCATCCACAGGCCTGGAAAGTGGATGCACTTTCCTTCAATTGGGCAACATTGACAGTCTATGCACTCCCGCCTCTTCCTCTGCTGCCCAAAGTTCTATTAAAAGCCAGAGCAGAGAGGCCGAAAATGATTCTCATTGCTACAGACTGGCCAAGACAACACTGGTATCCGCTCCTGAAGAGCCTGACACATTCCCCACCATGGATCCTACCTCTAGTCCCTCTTCTGTTGTCCCAGCACAACTACAAAACCCTTCACAGCAATCTCAAAACTCTAAATCTAGCTGCATGGAGAATTCCTTGATTTCCCAACAGTTTCTCCTCTCCAAGGAGGTGCAGGATGTCATCTTGGAGGCCAGAAGACCCTCTACTAGAAAGGCCTACTCCGCCAAATGGAAACGATTTTGTGCCTGGAATCAAGAAAAGGGACAGAATCCTTGGGTAATTTTACCTCAAATTTTACAGTACCTAGCTGAGATGTTAAACAATGGACTTTCCTTCTCCTCCATCAAGATCCACGCTTCAGCCATTTCTGCACTATACAACACAGATCCTCCTTTATCCTCTCACCCTCTCTTAAGGCAGTTCCTCAGAGGGGCAAAGAATATAAAACCCCCAAGGAAACCACCAGTCCCTGCTTGGGACCTCAACTTCGGATTGGAATAGCTGACCCTTCCTCCCTTCGAGCCAGCTTCTTCAACAGAGTTACAGTACTTGTCATGGAAAACAGCCTTTCTTCTGGCTATCACCTCAGCACGCAGGGTTTCGGAGCTACAGGCCCTCATGGCTGTGCAACCATTCATCATTTTCCATCAGGACAGAGTTTCCTTACGAACCAACCCTACCTTTATGCCAAAGGTAGTATCCAGTGTAGCTTTGAATCAGACTATCCACAAAACAAAGGGGAAAGACTACTACATTCCTTGGACATTCACAGACAACTTCGTTACTATTTGGGCAGAACAAAGCCATTCAGGAAATCTGAGCAACTCTTTGTGTCCTATGCTGCAGGTGCTCAGGGAAAGGCTATTTCCAAACAGACAATTTCAAAATGGATAGCCCACTGCATACGCTTTTGTTACTCATTTCATGGAAAAACTGTGCCTGCATGCATCAGATCCCACTCCACCAGAGCCACGGCTACCTCTGCAGCCTTCCTCAGGGGGGTCCCTACCAAGGACATTTTGGAAGCAGCCACCTGGAGTTCAGTGCACACTTTCTCCAAGCACTATCCCCTCCCACTATACTCAAAATCTAGAGCGGGCTTTGCCACAGCAGTCCTGCAGGGCATCCTAGCCCCTCCTAGTTCCACTTAGTGCCTACCACCCTTACTTAGCTTTGGGATTCTACCCATCTGTTATGACTGCAGCTGTATGCACGATGAACATAGTACAGTTTTGTACCTATCATAAATGTAGATGTTAGAGTGCTCATACAGCTGCAGTCCAGGTTTCCCTCCCTCCATCCCCTCTTAGGACAGGCCTTATGACAAACACTTTTCATATAACCTTTTTGGGGTATTCTTTTATGGTGTATTTGCTTGCAACTACTGTTTTTGATTTATCAACATTGCATCTTTGCATAACATTATGTTTGCCTTCCTTCTGGGGGAACCTGACATCTGGGGCAAGAAAAACTGAAGAAAATGGCGTCAGCTGCCTCTTTTATACCCCTGCCGCACTGACGTCAGGGAAGAAGTGACGACAACCGACGCCGGACCTAGACTTTGGAATTCGACCGACCGAAGACCCGCCTGACTGCAGGATAACCCCATCTGTTATGACTGCAGCTGTATGAGCACTCGAACATCTACATTTATGGTAGGTACAAAACTGTACTTTTTCAGGATTCATTTAAGTCTTCTAAAGTACTCCTTACTAAGCCTTATTCGCATTTGTTCATGTTTTATTGCTGACCCTTCATCACTTCACTCCCTCTTGCTCAAGTTCTTTTATATCACATTCTTGTCCCAAACTGACTGGTGCTGCAATTTTCCTTTTTTAAAGGTTGCTTTTGCACATTTATCAAGACCAAATGACATTCCAATATAATCTGAAAAAGTTTTGACAACCTGTGCTTTCAGTTCCTCATCTGATGAGCTATACAATTTTAAATCATCAACAAAGAGAAGATGAGAAGTCATTAGACTTTGTTGTTTTCTAGAAGCTAAATTGTAGCCATGGCCTAGGCTGTTAAGTAAGCAGCTTAATGGGTTAATGGCAAGGCAGAATAACAAGGGTGACAGAGAGTCACCCTGGAATATCCCCCTTTGAATTTTTATCCCTGGGATAATAATCTGTCCTTTATCATGGCTTAATTGCAAAGTGGTCTGCCGCTTTCATGGTTACTGTAATGTAATCAATCAGTGTAGGGCGTATCTTATACATTTTAAGCACTCTTTTATCCATGAATGTAGGATACTATCAAATTCTTTTTGTAGTCAATCCATGCCATACTTAGGTTCTTCCCCTTCTTACAATTCTCCACTATAACTTTGTTTAACAACAAATGGTCCTTTGTTCCATATGACTTTCTTTTATTGCCCTTTTGTTCTACTGCCATAATTGAGTTTTCTTCTAAATGACTATAAACTCTGTCAGCATCAGTTCCAGTGTATAGTTTGTATGTTGTCGGAAGAGAAGTTATTGGTCTATAATTTTTACGGTAGCTTGCAGGTTCACTCTTAAGTAAGAGCATTGTTTTTCCTGTTGTTAACCAGTGCGGTGTGTGTTCGGGGTGCATATATAAATGGTTCTTACTCAAGGCTAAATCATCGTGCAAAGAAGTTAATACTTTAAGCCAAAAGTTGGTACTGCATCTGGGCCTGGGGTTTTCCAGTTCGAGGCTTTTCTCAACTTTATTTCAATCTCTCTAGTTATTTCAACCCATTTCATATCCTGTACCTTTAAACTTCTTATTCTCTCTTTTACTTCTATCCATTTAGCATCTTTATTTTCCACAGGCTCTTCATAGATACTTCTCCAAAATGTATCTACTTCCTCTTTTTTTGGTGGTCTATCTATTCCTTTTACCTTATTTCCCAGTTCTCTATAAAACTTTTTTGGGTCATCAATAATTTGTTTATTTTGTGTTTTTCCCTTATATTTATCTTCGTATCTTCTAAGTCTTTCCACCTGTTTTTTAATTTTTAGTTGTGCGGAGTCTGCATGTCCTCCCTGTGGTCACATGGGTTCCCTCCGGGTGCTCCGGTTTCCTCCCACATCCCAAAGACATGCAGTAGGTGAATTGGACACATTAAATTGGCCCTAGGTGTGAGTATGTGTGTGTGCCTTCTGTGGAAGGTTGGGCACCGGGCTGGCAACTCGACACTGTAAAACTCCACTGCCAATCATGAGCGGACAGATGATCCACTGTGGCGACCCCTAACCGGGAAAAGCCGAAAGAAGAAGAAGAAGATCTCCAATAGTGCACAATAGATCCTGGTCTGTTCTAATACCACTCATTGCTTTTATCACATCTATCTTTCTTAATATTTTCATTGATCTGTTCCCTCTTCTGTAATCTTCTAACAATGATACTTCTTGTCTTAGCTGCTTTATAGTTTTCTCTATACGATATTTCCATGATAGTACTCGCTGTTGCCCCCTCTTTTCCCTCACTACCCTATGTTCCTGTGGTAGAACTTTATCAGTTATTAATTTAGCAGCACAGTAATATATTCTGTTTACTTCTTTTATATTGCATGGGCCATCTCTAGAATATGTCCTATCTATCCCCTGTAAGGGTTACCTGATGACCAGTCTGATCATCCTTGTATACCCTTTTATAGTGTGAAAAATGTGAACCTAGTGTTCTCCCCCATGATAAGAAAATTGGCACCTCTCTGACAAAAATTGACCTAGCTCCTCATTAACCATAAGAATATTCCAGTGTTTCTATCACTTCCCCTCAATAAATTTGTGTTTCTACCATAGGTAGTTACCAGTCTGACATCTTCAGACACCCCCTGGTTTGATCTCCTTTTATACTGTAATAGTTCTGGTCTAGATTTAATAGATGTCCATTCACTTGCACTATACACATCACTCTGTCTGTATCCGCTATCCAGAAATCTACATGTGAGGCCCTGTTTAAATATATTATAATTAGCCAGGGAATTGTTATGGCTAGGCTTCTATAGGCCCTAGGGCCGATAGCCTAGTACCAACCTATAAACTTATAATCTTCCTCAGAAGAACAAATTCTTCTGTTTCTCAAAAACTGCAATTTCAGAATATTTCTGACCTTGTGGTTGGGGTGGAGACTGGATGCATACAATAGATTATTATACTGGGGATATTTCCTACATACCAACATGCGCAAAGTATGATCCTGTTGACGTAGAACCTTAACATCCAGATAATTAATCTCCTCCCGACTAAGTGAGGGTAAATTCTATCCCTCACTTATTTCCATTAAGATATTGTATATATTCCAATAGGCAATATCTCCCCTCCACACCAGCCAGATATCATCCAGGTATCTCCTCCATATATCAATTTCAGGTAAATAGATATTATGGGAATCATCATAAACCATCCCTTCCTCTCTATAACCCATAAATATGTCGGCATAAATGGGGACAAAGGATGCCCCCATTGCCTTACCCTGCGTTTGCCAATAACAATCTCCTCTGAAATAGAAGACATTCTTAGTCAAGCAAATGAGTAGGGTGTTAAAACCTGGAAGATAGAGATTGGCCTTATTCAACCAATATTCTAGGGCTTGTAGACCAGCCCAATGTGGTATGCTAGCATATAAGACTTAATGTCCAAAGTACACATCAACCAGTTTGGTTCAAGTTGTGATTCAGACACAATCTGCAAAAATTCAGTCGTATCTTTGATTCTTGCATGAATATATGGCAACAAGGGCTGTAAATATTGAGTCAAAAAACTTGATAGAGGCTCTGTAAGTGACCCAATTCCAGACACAGTAGGTCTTCCAGGGGGTTGGTTCAAACTTTTATGTATTTTTCGCAATAGATATAAATATTGCTTGCCAGGTTCCTTAACCATAAGATGTTGTTTGACATTTTCACTGATAATACCTTCCTCTACTGCTTGTAACAAAAATACATCAATTTCTTTCTTAAAATTAGGGGTAAGGTCAATCGGCATACACATGTAATTCTGAAGGTTAGTAAGCTGCCTATTTCCCTCAGCCCAGTAATAACTGGAATCCACGATGACGACGACAGTCCCACCCTTATCTGCAGGTAGAGAGATTCAGGACAACACAAATATTATGATTCTAAGAGCCTTCTGTTCACCTCTGGGATAAATTATCAAACCAGGGATACTGTACCTCGGGAGAAGAATCCTCGGCAACTGATACTGAAAATGCACATGTTATGAATTCCCCGGATCCAAAAAAGTTACAAAATCAGGACCACCCTTTAGAGGTAGAACACATAGGGGTGGGCGGAAACATAGGGGGAAACACAATAGAGAGCTTACTGCAATCAATGGTGAAATAAATAAAGCATGTGACAATGTGCAGAATATATCTGGGTATACTTTATCCTCTGATCAGAAATAGTTGCTCAATAAAGGTTTGAATTATATACCCGTTTTTTGTGTGGATGAAAATGTTTGTGTCAGATGTTATAACCTTTTGTAGAAGACTTGATCTAAAGCTATTTTTTGGTCCACAGGATAATTCTCAGAGACCTATGGAATTTCATTTTCATAAATCTAGTTTCAATCCCCCTATAAATGAACATGTGGCTGTTTTTCAACAGGCGGTTCCTAAGGACTTACATTTCAGGTTATGTTCTTCTCAGGTGTTGGGACACAATTTATCCAGAGGTGAACAGAAGGCTCAGATGTTTAGACAAATTTATAACATTGTTTTTGTACATCTTACACTCAGCTAATTGTCCGTGGATGAATCGGAAGGAGTCCTTTCTTTTTTTCTGGTCATTCTGGTCCTCAGGGCCTTCCCTTCCTTTTCTGAACTTAAAAAAAACTTTGGGCTTTGCTCCACGTTCCGTGGAATTACTGGGACCATCAGTGTTATTTAATTCACCCACAGGAAAAGCATTGATTGCGTTAGTTGCAGGAAAGCAACTGCTGAAGCCCCAGTTGCTTCACTTCCTATATTGTCAGTAGCCTCATTCTCATGTTCCTTCAGTTGTTCCCTCTCAGTTCTCTTAAAGGCATATTGTCTAACTTTCATACTAGGCTGTCGCCATCCGATTCATCCACAGACAATTAGCTGAGTGTAAGATGTACAAAAACAATGTTATAAATTTGTCTAAACTTGACCTCACTTCCGAGCACTATAAAATGTTGAATTTGGGTTTAAATTTTGTTCCAACTAGTAGAGCTGATATTTCCAGCACTGTTCTAAATTTGGAAAAATACACAAGACTGTTGAACTTAAATTTTAAAAGATGTTGAAAAGAATGAAAGCAAATATGTTAAACCATCCTGTTTTAACCCACCTTTGGTACACACTTTAAAAGTGTTTGAGAATACTTGTGAAAAACAAATTAAAAATTTGTTAGACAATAATAAAACAAGGTGTAAATATTACAAATTAACTAAGAGTGAAAGATTTGCTCTGAATGAATTAAAGTCTAACAGTATGGTTAGAATTATGAAAAGTGACAAAGGTGGTGCTTTGGTTGTGATAGTTCAAGATAAGTATATTTATAATATTGAAGCCATGTTAAGTAACACCTTAGAATATCAGGCAGGCAATGTAAGTGATGTATTAACATGTTATCTGAGAATTTATTCTTTTTTGTTTAACAGTTTTATGAGTGGTAATTTAGACAAAAATTCTTATGATTTTTGTAACACTGAGAATCCCAAATTAGGGGTTTTGTTTGGAATACCAAAAGGTCCACAAAGACCTGAACCACCCTCCATTCAGGCCCATTGTTTCAGTGCTTAATTACATACATCACAGAAGGAGTTTCCCTCATGGTTGATTCTTTTTTTAAACCCCTTAGTCAGTAAAATTAGTTCTTTTTTACAGGACTCGAGATTTTTTGCAACAGTTCAGGAAATTTAATGACACCTTTTGATTTGACCCATGAAAACATATTTTGTTCACCATTGACATGGTATCACTTTTTACGTGTATTCTACATGAAACAGGAGTAGAATATGTTAGACAATATGTTGGGAGATTTTCCAACTTCTCTAATGACAAGTGCAACTTTTGCTGTGATCTGATAGATGTTTTGTTGAAAAACAATTTTTTTATGTTCAATAATAAAGTGCATGAACAGAACAGAGGGGTTGCTATGGGGTCTCCAGCCACCCCTTTGTTTGCAAATATTATTGTTAGATGATGGGAACACACATTTTTGGAGCCTATTATGGGTAGATGTAATGTTTTGTTTTTTAAAAGATTTGTCGATGATTTGTTTTTCATCTTAGAAGGTGACCCCAACCAGGTGAAAGAGTTTATAGATGTTTAAATTCTGGTTCTGAGTTTCTAAAATTTACTTTAGGTGATGTGGGTTTAAAGGTCAACTTTTTGGATGTCACTTTAGAGTGGGTAAAGTTACTGAAGAGATTTGTAATCAAGATTTACCGTAAAAAAAACTTTTACCGACTGTTACCTACACTATAAAAGCTTTCATCCGCAGTTCATGAAAGACAACATACCCAAAGGCCAATACATCAGGGCCAGTTGAATGACTATTGAAAACAGTGATTTTATTAATGAAATAGATTTTATTTGTTCATTTTTTTTGGAAAAAGGTTACCATGAAGACAAATTAATAAGTACAGCTAACTATGTCATGGACAATCGACTGACACTTTGCCCGCCTATATTACAAATTTCTTATAGTGGCTCCAAAGTTTCGAGCAAGTCCAAGAAAGAAATGTTTTGTAATTTGGACAGGACAATTAGAAAATTTTAGAGGGTACTCAGGACCTTTTTGCGACGGTTGGCCCCCACCCCCATTTTGTGTATAAAAATCAGTATAATTTAAAATTATTATTTGAGAGGGTGAAAAAAAACAGAGAAAAGGACTTATTTTACACACAAATAAACCAATAGGTATGCGTAAATGTTGTACTGTTCTTAGGTACATATTAGAGAGATCTTTTGTAAATTTGCCAGATTTGCCACACACTATTCCAGTGTCAAGTCATTTTAACTGCAAAACCAAAGGTGGGGTGTACATTGGGTTATGTTCTCACTGTACTGTATTTTATTGGGATGACCACCCGGATTCTCTGTGCCAGGATTAAAGAGCACTGTTATAGCATAAAAAAAGAAGGGTAGTAGAAATGCATTTTTTAAACACACCTTGAAGTGTTCCAACTATAATAAGTTCCTTTTTTTTTCAGTTTTGGAACAGGGAACACTTCATACAAGGGGTGGGAATATTTAAGACAGAGCTGGAACAAAAAGAAGCATTGTGGCAGATCAGGTTAAACTCTGACAAAGTGCCAGGGTTGAATGATGTAGTCATCATCAAGTGTTTCTTAAAGAACCACAGGGTTTACTTGAATAAATACGTTTTTAACAGAAGTACGTCTTTAATAGTTGAGTTTGCGATGTCACTTAATTGTGGGATGAAGACGTGCTTTCTATTGGCTTATAGATATTTTTAAACAAAGTATTTTTACAGTTGAATGTATTGTTTTCTGATGAAGTCTAATGGCAAAAGAGGAAAATGAATTGTTTACGCCAAAATTTGTGCCTCTTGTTCTTAGTCTAAATTCCAGTTCTTGTGGCTTGTTGGGATATTCTGGAAGTTTCAGTCTGTTTTTGTGGTTTAATGGTTTTATTTGACTTGTTATATTCTGAATTGTGTTGGGTTTAGAAGTATTTGTGGCTTTGTGGAAGGTTACAGTTGTGTGAGCAGTATAGTTTAGTTGCATGGCAATGGCAGTTGGGCTTGTTGCAGTGGATATAATCTCACAGGCTTGCATTTCATTTTCTGTAGCAGGAGGTTCAGTTGGCTTGGTCAAGGTCTGTGGCACAGTTATGACTCAAAATGGGTAGAAAATGCCTCATATCAATGGTATATTTGTGTTAGAAGAAGCAAAAGAACATCATTACTGAGGTTGTATGGAAAAGAATAGAACTGTGACTAAACTGTTTGTATATTTTTATTTTATTTACTCACACTTTCTTACAATTTGTTTTGTATATCAGCTTTTCAGTTTGTAGTCTATTTTATCTTATGTATATTTATTGGAGCTTTTCTCCTTGGGAATCCACTGAATATGGGTTTTTTGTAACTCGGCTGGACCAACCCAGTTAACAAATGTGAAATAAAATAAAAAGAGAGAGAGATGTCATAGTTAGGCTAGTACATTCTGAAGAGGGACAGAGAAGAGCTGTTAAAATTCCGTTAAACATCGTCATGCACCAGGACAGGGGGACTGACAAATATGTAATTATGCAGTATGTTCATGGTAAAGCTGTGATGGACAAAGATCTGTCAGCAGAAATAGTTTAAGATGTACTTGTGGACATCCCAAAGGGAAGCAGGACAGTCTCACCCCCCCCAATGCAATTGTATATACTTTCACGTTTAAATTTACATTTATTGTCTACGGGAATAGTTAGTGGACAGTTTAACCCTGGACTATTTGACCCCAATTACATATTTAAAAAAATAACTAAAGTTTTATAAAAGCATTTTATTGCTTAATATTTCAATCAGGATTTTTATAGGAATGTAATATATTATACTTTTTTATATGTAAATATTTAATTTAATTTGTAAATATAATTAATTTAAGTTTTTAACTTTAAAATCAATATTTAACATTGTAAACATTTTAAATTAACATTAATATATGTATTTGAAATGCAATCCGCGGTGGTGGTGCTGTGGTAGCGTTATCGCCTCACAGTAAGACGCTGTCCGGTTCGATTCTCAGCTAGAGCTCTGCGTGGAGACATGCGTGAATGGGCATACCTTCGTTGAAGGCTGTGCGTCAAGGCTGGTAACTCAGCATGTAAAAATCAACTACCAGTCATTAGCAGACTGGAGTTCCGCTGTGGCGACCCCTAACTGGGAAAACCCGAAAGACACAAACAAATATGTATTAGAAATGCAAATGTTTTATATATATATATATATATATATATATAGCCTCATAACTTTTTTTTTTAGGTAATCTTTGACTTTTTCTCAGTAACTGTGTGAATGCATAAGCTGTATATAATGTTTTCTGTCTGTGGTTTATTTTTTTCTTGCCTTGCCATTTCAATGGGGTCAAACACTCCAGGGTCAAAATGTTCCATACCCTCCCAGAAGAGATAGCAGCATAGCTCCCTAGCAGACTGTGAAATTTGGGTAACACATTTTAAATACCATTGTTGTCTACTAAGCATGACTTGTGTGATTTAGCTGAATGTGGGTCTTGATGGTACATTCTAGGTGAAAGGGAAAGCAAATAGGCAAATGTACAGTGTTCATGGCACAGTTCAGCGAGATGGATGTTTGAAGAGTTTGCCATTTATGTACTGTTTAATGGCCTCCAAGTTATTTTCATCATAATAGAATTTGTGGAATTGAGTAATGGAAATATTTGCTGATCTAGATATTGCTCCATCACCTCAATTTATTTCAATGGATTTTGAACCTGCAGCTATCAAGAATGTGTTTGTAAATGTTCCTGGTACAGAGGTTCATGGCTGCCTCTTCCATTTTTACCAAAATATTTGGCAGAAGTTACAGTCAGTGTGTTTATCAGAACTTTATGGTTAAAACTCAGACTTGAATGTATCTGTTGGGAAGATGATGGCTTTGGCATTTCTGCATCCTGCTGAAGCTTCAGCAGAGTTTGAGGTTTTAAAGTTTTTAAAATCTGCAAGAGCTATTTACTACTTAGCTTGCTGCCACTACTACTCAGCTGACATTTTTATTTTATCCTTCATTTTGGAGTGGTGGTGGTCTTCAGGATTTTTGCTTTCCCCAAGTGCAAAATCTGGTAGAAGGCTGGAATAGACATTGAGTAATTTTTGGGCCATTATAGTACAGTGTCAGTTTTTTTTTTCTTGTATGTTTGGGGAATTCTTTTATAGTACATTGTCATTCTTTTGTATGCTTGGGGAATTCTTCTTCCTGTAGGCAGGTCTCTATCTAATTCAGCTCATCACATGTGTTGTGTGTTACTGTACGATGATTATGTGCCAAGTGAAGGTGATGGTGGCATGCATTTTCCACGTATTGTGTTGTTGTGTGATGATTACTTGCTAGTTGAAGGTGATAGTGGCATGCATATCCCATGTATTATGTTACCGTGCGATGATTACATGCCAATTGAAGGTGATAGTGGCATGCATATCCCATCTGTTGTGTTACTGTGTGATGATTGCATGCCAGGTGATGGTGGCGTGCATATCCCATGTGTTGTGTTACTGTGTGAAGATTACGTGGCAAGTGAAGGTGATGGTGGCATGCACTATAAGTTGCCAGCTACATTCGTTGTGGTTTCTGCACTTATGTAGTTTGACAGAGAATGTATGAAGCACACTTACGAATTGTCAGCTGTAAAGTAAGGACAAGTGACAATATTTTGGTCAGGAATGTCCACAGAGACTGATGGTAAAAATTTGTCAAACCTGTAACTTACCAAAAAGTAGTATTAAAGATGCAGTGAATTCCCCTGAAATTTTGTATACACCATGGAGTATAGTTCTTGAGTTCTTTCATTCTTAAGGACAGTCAGCATCTCATCTGCATTGATGATTATTCAAAGTATCCGAAGATCATGAAGATAAATGCTATCTCTTTACAAAACTGATGAAATCCATTTTTCTCCTCCATATGTCCTGCAGTGTGTGTTGTTGTCGTACTTCACACAGTGCTGGAATTCTATACAGTGCACTGTCCTGTGTGGCATTAAGTACTTATAGAGGTACTTGTTACAAGCATATTTGCAATTATTCAGGGAACTGCAATTCAACAAGATGCAGTTTCTATTTGTAAGAAAATGGGGACTTTGCTACCAGTAATTACAGAGTGGCCATATAAACTTCATCCATTTATAGTGAGTGTATATTAAACAGTTATGTTGTAAGGTAGTATATTTGTTTAAAAAAAAAAAAAGAAAACTGTCCCATCTTTCATAGCTTTACTGGGAAAACTGAGTGCAAAAAGTCTGTGTAGGAAAAAAAAAACAGGAATGCATGTAAGTTCCTTAGGGATAGCCCGCAATTATGTTTAAAAGACAATGGATCACATATCTTCTGCCCAAAAGGTCCAAAGCACTCCCAGTTTAAATACAACTAGACAAAATTGTTTTCAGCTAAATAAATCTACAATTTTATTGCCAGCACATGCCTTCAACCCATCTGCAAAATGTCTTTGCAGACAGCTCCCATCCGTCTGCATTACTCTACCAAGCCACCTACTGCAGTCCCATGGCGAGTAACCAGTCCTTAGTATCTGCAGCTGTGCACTAAAAAGAAATAACATTCCAACACCATAATTACATTTCAAACTGCCAGAGTGCAGTCTTTATTCTTCCTTCTTTTCTTTTGCTCCCTGTATGGCATTGTTCTCCTTCTCTGATTTCACAGCAGAAAGTTCAGCAGCATCAGAAATTGCATCTCACAAACGTAAAACCATGGGGGACCCCAAAGAAATCTACTGATCCACTGAAGAATGAGAAATCTGTACATCATTGTTCTCCACAAAGGCTTCCAACTCACCACCATGCTGCTCAGGTAATTAGAAATGTACCGACTTGAAAAGAGTAGCAGAAAGTTTACCAAATTAGACCTTAAAGTTGGGCTAGCTGTGTGGCTTAGGGGAAGACGCCCCGAGTTCTGCCCTATATGACCTGGATTCAACTACCAGCCTAGATTGTAAAGGAGCTGAGCAGGGAAGGTTGGAGATGAGTGGCAAGTGTCAGCTAATCAGCCTCAGCTAGAATGGTCAAGTTTGGCCTAGTGGTAGGACTGGGATGACCACACTGCCTGTGAGGCGTGCAGCACTTTGAGCTTAAGGCTGCCAACTGTGAATCAGACATGCATTTTGTAGTATACATTGTGCAAGTCACAGCCACAGCATGGAAACAAGTAAATAATCAAAAAGATCCTAGTCCCTCACCATCCTTCACCTTTTGTACACTATATCTTCTGACAAGATTCAGCCAAACTGTTAACATTTCCCAAAACCAAGCATTTATAATCAAGTCTGTAGCAGAAACATGGAAAAGGAAATACATGTGTTACATAAATTAAATCACATAAAAAATTAGTCACCCTCAACTCTTTCTTTGCTGTTTGTCATTTAGTACACTCTTTCAACATTTTTTTTCATTTTATCCATATTCCTCAAAACCATTTTTGATTCTACTAATTGGGTTCTCTAAAGCCTACCTGCAATACTTGCGCTGTTGCGTATTTATTCACATCATCTACACCCCCTCCTTGATTCCAAAGCAGCAAGAACAAGACTGCCAGCATTCTTTGAAGAGGCCATAGAGCATATGTGGCTTTGCACACAGTCTTGGCCCCAGTATAATTTACTTTAAAACTGAGAAATCCATGTATCTCTTTTTATCATACAAATCTTAACACTCTAATAAAAATTAGCTACACTGGTAAACAATTCCTGCACTCTTACCATGTCTTATAAAAATAGTCATATATGCACTGCAAAAACTTTTTTTCTCCAGTCATTCCCAGGCTGTCATATTTTCCCTATGTGTTAGCCAATGTACATGCATCAAAAAGTTATTAAATATATGTGTGTGTGTATATATATATATATATATATATATATATATATATATATATTTTTTTTTTTTTTTATTTATATATATATGTGCATAGGTAGGTACTAGGCTATCAGCCCAAGGGCCTACGTAAGTCTAGCCAGCAAGGTTCCATAGCTTACGCCATCCAAGAAAGTTATTTTCATGTGCCACTGTCCAGCAGAGACACAGAAGTGATCCCCGGGGTGTATTTCCTATTTCCCATCCACTCATCAGGATTTTTCTTGGAGTGCTAATGAAGAACTTTGCTTGACATAGATGGGTAGCTTGTTCCAGAGTATAGGAAGTCTCTGGGACAGGATTCTATCCCTCCAGCATGTCCTGTTTATTGTGGTGACGAGGTTTAGATCCCTAGAGCATGTAGCTCGGAGGGATTGGGATTTCTTTAGGTGTAGCATGTCAAATAGCTCTGGGTTTGACATAGCTTTATACGTTAGGCAGAGATCACCTTGGAGTAGGCGATATGCTTAGGAGTAAAGCTTGAGTTTTTTTGAGGTAGTCAGTGTAGGGCATTTGTTTGAGGCCAATAATCCTCTTTGTGAGGTACTTCTGTGGCCTTTCCTGCTGCTGCAGATGTCTTGTGAGGTACATTCCAAAAGGGGCGTTGTACTCTATAATGGGTCTAATGAGTGATGAGTAAAGGGGAACAATGACCTCTTTTTTCCTGGATGAGAACCCTTTTATGATGAGGTGTGCCACGTAGATGGACTTCTTGACTACTGTGGCGATGTGACTATCAAAGGAGAGACTACTGTCCACCTGGGTCCCAAGGTCTCTTGTCACGTATTTGGTGTTAAGTAGATTGCTGCCTGTGTGGAAGTTCATGGGTACAGAGTTTTTACCAAAGGGGATGACACTGCACTTTTTGGCATTGAGTGTGAGGCCATGGCTCTGACACCAGGCATCTGTCTCAATGAGGCCCTTTTGTAGGATGCCCACATCATTTGGAGACTTGACTATGGCTCCTAGTATGTGTATATATATATATATATATATATATATATATATATATATATATATATATATATATATATATATATATGGTCGACAGTTTATTTGGTCGACAGTTCATTTGATCGACAAGCATTTTAGGTGGGGGGCTGTGCCCCCCACACACCCCCTAACTATATATATCAACTCCAGGGTTGCACAACATTGGGGAAGGGGGCAAATCTGCTTGTCGACCAAATGAGTGTCGATCATATGAACTGTCGACTATGTCAGGTAGACCCATATATATATATATATATATATGTGTGTGTGTGTGTGTATATGTGTGTATATATATATATATATATATATATATATATATATATATATATATATATATATATGAGAGAGAGAGAGACACACACACAAACGCACATACACCCCTTGTGTGTGTATGTACATAAATATAGATATACACACATGCTCACATACAGATGTGTGTGCATATAGTTATACGAATTACTAAAATAGACTGTCATTATTTCTAATGTAAGATCCATGTCAAAGCTCACATTGAATTCTTATTCAAAATAAAAAAAAACAGGATCAGGCTGGTACTGCTTGCTTAAGCCATGGTTTATTAAGTAAATCAAGAAATGAGCACTTTTACCCTTGTCAGATCCAAGTTCTAAGTAACAAGCAATATATACTTTTCTGTTTTCCATATAAAATGCCATGTAAGTTACAATGAAGGCATTAATCTAAGAGCACTTACTCAGATCACATTCAGTGACCGTGATTGGAGATGGGTACACACATAGTTTGCATATTTATAGTTACTGGTGCTGTTTACTCCTTATCTAAGCAAAAACAGAGTCACTGTGTATGTTCTTCGTGTTTCACTCTTGTAGTCATTACATTTGGGGTAATCTGCTAGCAGATTTCCCTCAGTCGGCCTGAATTCCAAAGTCTTGGGTCCTGTGTCGGTTGCTGTCTTCTCTTCCATGACGTCAGGCCATCAGGGGTATAAAACATGCAGCCAACACCATTTTCTTTAGTCTTTCTTGCCGCGCGGTGCCCGAAGCAGAAGCATTTTGCAAGTGACGGTCAGCCGACTACTGAAATATTCGAGTTTGAGTTTCAGAACCAAAGTTCACAAAAGCTAAGTACCCCGTTGGGAAAACTTTTTTCTTACTTTTTACCGATGTCAGAAAAAGTTAATAATTGTATTACTTGTGGGAAGCAAATACCTCATAAGGATTTCCATTTATACTATATTGCCTAGGCCCTGATCACAATGTGCCTGGCTGTCGGTTTTGTGCTAGATTTAACCATCGCACTATTAAGTGTCGGTATATTTTTGCATCAAAGTATTTTGGAAACAGATTTAACTACCCAGAAATGTTGTCGGATAGCAATCCGACTACCAGAGTACATAAAAAAACGCAAAGAAAAGGACAGTGAAAGGCAGTCGAGATCCAAAACTGAAGACGAAGCTTCTCCTAAGCCAGTCGCCAGTACTCAGTGAGGCGCTTTCGCAGCCCCTAATACCTGCTACCTTCGAGTCGCAGGCCTTTGTCGACACCCATGTGGAGTCCGGCATGCTGCAAGATACTCAAGGTATTGGACCGATGGATGTATCTCCCTCGGATGGGTCCGGAGCCTCTGAGCAGGCACCGGCTTCTGAGGGTGTACTCAGATCTCAACATTTGTATATCAAACAGACGACAGCTGCAAAACCAAAGACAAAAGCAACTTCTAAAACTAAAAAAATTACGCATGTGCCACATGCACAGGCCTCTATGCCTAAAAAACAAATGATCAAAATGGCTGAAGACCTTATTACCTTGATCAGGGGTACCCATCCCCCTCCAGATAAGAGGACTAGGCAAGACACTGATTATGAATCTTCAGATCAGGTTTCTATTTCTTCTGATCAGGAATTATCTATACCTCCCTATGAGGATTCTGATGCTGAGGAGTCTATGCCATTTGCGTCTCCTCCTGAGGATTATTCATTTGGAGAAACTTTGCATACTTCGAGGGAGCATTTTCACTGGGAGAGTCAAGACTTCTCAGAATAAAAAAGAGGCTCAGGGATTTCCTCCTTCTCCCTCAGCACAAGCCTTTAGCCACTCCCCCTGTTTTCGACATTGTGGATGATGTGTTTTCGGAGTCAAGCTTGACCCCTGACTCCTTATCTCCAGCTCCCAGTAAGCCTGACAGATATTACAGGGTCCCTGACTCACATAAATTTTTATTTAGAAACCGTGCTGCTGATCCTGAAACTATTCCACAGGGTCCAAAGAGAGTTAAGGCCTCGACAGCAAAAAATCCTACCCCCCTCTGACAGAGATTCAAGGGCGTTAGACAGATGGGGAAAAAAAAGGATTGTACATCTGCAACCTTGGCAATCAGGGCCTTAAACTGTCAATTTCATATGCTTAGGTACCAAGAACATGTTATGGGATTGCTGAAACAGAAAATTATGTTGATTTCAGAATGTGCAGAAAATAAAGAATTGCAGGAATTATTGCATGCAGCTGAACAAGTTGGAAAGCATACTTTGCAATGTGGTTTTGATTCCTTAGAGGCCTCCTGCATGGCCGCAGTTACTGGATCTGTGATTAGGAGGCATGCCTGGTTAATGGAACAAAATTTGTCTGATCATGTTAAAGCTAAATTGCTAGATGCACCTTTACAGCATGATTCTCTGTTTAGTATTAAGGCAGAAGAGGTTTTAAAGAAAATGGAAGACAAAGCTAAGTCTATGCAAACTGTTAAAGACTTCTTACACGTGCAGCCACCAAGATTCAGTAGAAACTGGCCTACAAAAAATTGGGCCTTTCCTGTGTCAAACAGAGCTCAAAGGGGCAAATCCAGACGCCCTAAGGGTTCCAGATACCAGGCGCAGGATTCATACAGATCAAAGCAATGGCCCGCTTCCACCTCCAAATCTGGAGGAGATAAAGCACAAACCTACAGAAAGCAATTCCAATGACTTCCCTCTGCCTGTACCAATCACTTATCTTTTGGCAGCACCCATAGGGGGGAAATTAGCACTTTTTTTCTCAAAATTGGCAGTCAATAACCCAGGACAAGTGGGTACTAAACATCGTATCACAGGGATACAGATTCCATTTCCACACTCTGCCGATGGCAAATGGTTGGCCAGATCTGCCAGAAAATCAATGGGCAGAGGCACAGAAACAGGTTACATCCCTCATGGCTATGGGGGCCATTCAGACAGTACCAGAATGGGAAAAAGGACAAGGGTTTTACTCAGGACTGTTCTTGGTACCCAGAAAGGACAAGGCCTGGCGGCCAATACTAGATTTATCGATTTTGAACACATACCTGGACATTCCAAAATTCAAAATGATGACTTTTCAGCAGCTTCTGCCCATGCTGGGCAAGAATGCTTGGCTGGTGACTTTAGACCTAAAATAGGCATACCTGCATCTCCCAATAAGACAATCATGCAGAAGATACCTCAGATTCAAGGCTGGCTTAATGCATTACCAATTCTCTGCACTGCCCTTTGGCTTATGTACTGTGCCCAGAGTTTTTGCAAAGTGCATGGCACCAGTAATTGCTTTTTTGCAGACAAAGAAGTATACAAATATATCCTTACTTGGACGACTGTCTCATTCAAGCAGGGAACAAGGACACTCTTCTTCGACACCAGGCATTTGTGAAAAGGCTTCTAACATGCCTAGAGTACACAATAAATGAAAAGAAATCACAACTGGTACCCTCTCAAAAGATAACATTCCTGGGTGCAAGCTTGGATACAACTGCCCAGATGGCTTACTTCACACCAGACAAGCAAAGGTAACTGATTGCTGACTTCAAACTGATGGCAACAAAAACACAGTCTTCTGCAAGGCAAATTCTGCACGCTCTGGGCTTCATGGCATCCTGCATCCTACTAATTCCATATGCAAAACTGCATATGAGGAAACTTCAATTGTACCTAAAAAGTTTATGGAGTCAACATTCACACAGTCTGGAAACAATGATTCCTCTCATTCCCTGCCTGCAACAGGAGTTTCTATGGTGGGGAAAGGCATGTCACCAAAACATGGGACTGTCCTTCACTCTACCCCCTGCCAGCCAAACCTTAACAACAGACGCATCAGATTATGCCTGGGGGGCCCACATGGCAGAAAGATGCATTCAGGGCTTATGGACACCAAAACAAATGCATCTGCATATCAACCAGAAAGAGACGCTAGCTGTTCAAAATGCCTAACAGCCTTCAAGGACTTACTTCATCCAGAACAACTACTGATAAAGACGGACAACACCACAGTCATGTGGTATATAAACAAGCAAGGGGGCACACACTCGTACCCCCTGTGCAGATTAGCCATGGAACTGTGGGACACAGCCTTGACCTACCAAATACATCTTCAAGCTCAATTCCTGCCAGGAAAACAACACTCTGGCAGACGATTTAAGCAGACATCTTGTGGATCCTCACGAGTGGAAACTAAATCCACAAGTCTTCAGCATGATAACAGAGAAATGGGGGAACCCAGACATAGATCTATTTGCGTCTCCTCAAAATTATCAGTTGAAAAGACTCTGCACAAGGATTTATCACAGACAAGCATGGAAAGTGGATGCCCTATCCTTCAGTTGGAAAAACCTATCAGTTTATGCCTTTCCTTCTCTGTCTCTTCTACCCAAGGTCCTCCTCCTAAAAATCAGACAAGAGAAGCCAAAGATTATATTAATTGCCCCAGACTGGCCCCGCCAATACTGGTACCCAATCCTAAGGAACTTGTCTCAATACCCAGCTTGGACCTTGCCTCAAAGGCCACAACTACTGTCCCAGCAAAACAATCAGATCCTGCACAATCAGTTATAGACTCTGAACCTGGCAGCATGGCTAATCATGTAGTCATACAAACAAAACCTTTCCGTAAAGCTGTGATGGATGTCATTTTGGAAGCAAGAAGGCTTAGTACTAGAAAATCTTATGCTGACAAATGGAAGAGATTCTGTGCTTGGAATCAAGCACAAGGAACTGATACAGCAGAACTGCATATTCCTCAGATATTGCAATACCTAACTGAGAAGCTTGACAAAGGCCTATCTTTCTCATCAATCAAAATCCATGCCTCTGCCATTTCGGCTCATTACAATAGAGCCACTAATCTTTTCTCATCCTTTACTAAAGCAGTGTCTTAGAGGAGCTAAAAATTTAAGGCCTCCTAGAAAATCACCATTACCTGCATGGGACCTCAATTATGTGTTGGAAAAGCTCACCCTGCCTCCATTTGAACCAGCTGCTACTGCTGATCTAAAGCTCTTATCATGGAAAACAGCTCTGCTACTAGCAATTACTTCAGCAAGAAGAGTTTCAGAGCTACAGGCCCTGATGGCTGTAGAGCCTTTCATAATTTTTTACCCAGACAGGGTATCTCTGAGGACAAATCCTACTTTTATGCCTAAGGTGGTTTCCAGTGTGGCTCTTAACCAAACAGTTCATCTGCCAACTTTTTATCCAAATCTGCAGAACAAGGGGGAGAGAATTCTGCATTCCTTGGATGTACACAGACAGCTAAGATTCTACTTGAGCAGGACAAAAGCTCTAAGAAAAACTGAGCAATTACTAGTGTCATATGCTGCAGGATCAGAAGGAAAGGCTATTTCAAAGCAGACAATTTCAAAGTGGATAAACCACTGCATCCATTTCTGCTACATACACCATGGTAAACCTGTGCCCAAGGGCATTAGGTCTCATTCCACCAGAGCTGCTGCTACTTGAGCAGCCATTCTGAAGTACCAACCAAAGACATTCTAGAGGCTGCTACTTGGAGTTCTGTTCACACCTTTACAAAGCATTACCATTTGCTGCTGTACTCAAGTCCAGGGCAGGCTTTGCCACTGCAGTGCTGCAGGGCCTTATAGCCGCACCTAATGCTGTTTAGCTCCAGCCTCCCAACCATAGCTTTGGGATTCTACCCAAATGTAATGACTGCAACAGTGAAACACGAAGAACATCGTACAGTTGTGTACACTTACCATAAATGTAGATGTTCGAGTGTATTGACTGTTGCAGTCCAGGTTACCCTCCCGCCATCCCCCTGTCATTCTGAAGTTTATCTTTCCTTCTCTATCTTTTACAATCTATGTGGTGTATTTGCTTGTAGATGAAGGTAAAGTTTATATACATACATATACATATATATATATATATATATATATATATATATATATAAAAAATTGCTACCTTTTTGGGGGCAAGAAAAACTAAAGAAAATGGCATCAGCTGCATGTTTTATACCCCTGACAACCTGACATCATGGAAGAGAAGACAGCAACTGACGCAGGACCCAAGACTTTGGAATTCAGGCCAACTGAGGGCAACCTGCCAGCAGATTACCCCAAATGTAATGACTGCAACAGTGAATACACTCAAACATCTACATTTATGGTAAGTGTACACAACTGTACTATCTGGCTGTTGATCTGTGTGCACTTACATCTCAAATAATGTATGCATGTAGTCCTGAATATTTGTTATATTACTATATTATAAATAGATGGTAGTGAGAGTACAACATGAGTGAAAAACTATGATGGGACGGGAAAGAGTGTGGTGGTCTAGGAAGTATTTGAGGAAAGAGACAACAGCAAATTACCCTCAGTGTTTCTAGGATGTTCACTATTCTTAGGTTGGTATCATGGCACCTTGGGGAGTGGGGAATTTGCCCTTTCTCCACTATAGTGAGAACTTGGAGTTGACATATGTAATTAGCAAGGACCTTTCTTTTTCTTGGTGGTTCGATAAGTTGCAGTTTGTGTTCAATAATTTGCCTTTTCAACGAACTGGCATGCACGTCTCTCTTTCTCTCTCTCTCTCTATATATATATATATATATAAAATTATATTTCACAATACTGGCATATACAGTTGTCAACCACAAATGGTCAGCCCTCATTAAATTAAAAAGTATTATGCAGGGGAACACATCTGCTAATTATTATATACCAACTCTGAGAATGCAGAAGAGTGGGGGGAAAGGGCAAAATCCCACTCCCTACTGTGTAGCGATCCCCCAAAGCAAATGCCAGCATCCTGAGATGAACAAGCAGTTCTATAAAACAAGCTTCCTCCCTGCCTAAATGTTCAGTGTACCAAATATATGGTGAAATATACTGAACCCCCCCCTCTGTCTTTGTACGTGTGTGTGTGTGTATATATATATATATATATATATATATATATATATATATATATATATATATATATATATATATATACACACACACACACACACATATAAAATGGACTAAGTGTGCTCCCTTTCTGCATGCCTGCTGTACAAAACTCTGTCTTGCTTCTTTTTCCACTACACAAGTTCTGTACAACACCATAAGGGGGGGGGGTCTTTTTGGGGAAGGAGCAGATCAGTATGCTCTAGTGCAGGACAAAGCAGTGTTAATGTGAGTTGTAGAATGGGCCTCTCAAATTCTTCTGAGCTTTGGCCACTTTTATGCTGTTTTGTGTGTGTGTGTGTTTGTTTATGCTGTTTTTGTGTGTATGTGTGCTTCTAAGCTTTGAGAATCTTTTTGCTGGAATTAGTAGTTAATAGTGGCTTTAATACAAGATTTTCTTTGTGCTTACTGGCATGTAGTTTATGCAGAGATGACCTCATACAAAATCATAGCATAATGACAGGCTATTAAAAGCTCTCACCAACAAATAATCCAAAAGACTGATTTGTAAACAAATGCATTCCTAAGCTTTACTTTTACTAATACATTCCAAAAATCTAACAAAAAAATAATTGGATGGATTCCGGCAAAAGATATACAAACTTGCTTATTCATTCCTATGCTTATCTAGTGGAGTTTGACAAGAAGGCATATCTATTTGCTTACTAATTTTATGCCAGTATCAATTTCGGGACATAACTTAACTAGGTTATATGTATTATTTATTGAAATGCCACCCCGTCTCTTTTCATACCACTTGCCTTTGCAGTTAATGTTAAAATATAAATAAAACATTAATTTTAAAGGATTGAAATGTTATATGATTAACTAGTTAGGCTTTAAATGCTGTCCATTTAGTTATATATCTTCTGTCTTATTTACAGATGTTAAGCTAACCTATCATTAAACAAGCTAAGTTTGCTACAGTACAAAAACAATTACAGCTAGACTCATTATTAGAAGTATGTTTCCAAAAATATGCACTTGTTTGGGCAAACTTTCTAAAAGAGTTTAAAAATATCATATAGGAATAATAATCAATAGTACAATGCCAGGTTATTACTTAGTGTCTTCTCTTCTGGATGCAAATCAAGAAGGCAACTTGTTTTTCATAAACAGAAAATCTCTTTCCCCTTCTGTTTATGTGTGTGCATGTATGGAATGCATACAAGTTATAGAAAAGTCAGCTTGTCGAATGGAAACAAAAAGCTGGTACAGCTGATCGAAAATCAGCTTAGCGAATATGCTGGCTTTTTTTCTGTGCAAGACTGCAGTACAGTGGGGAATGGGGAATCTACCCTTTCCCCTCTGTATTGCGATCTCAGAGTTGGTATATATAATTAGGAGGAGATGTGGGAGCTTTATTTTATTTATTTATTTTTTTGTTAGTTTTCAGTATGCTGTTGATAGGTCAGTTGCCATTTGATATACTGCATTTTCAATGTATGGATGGATATATCTCCATATATCTATAAATGTTACTTTAGTTAGGTATAGTGATAAAGTGATCATTGAATGCAGACCTTATTTGGCATACTTTCTTACTCTATTATCCAGTACCAGACACCTATTATTTGAGCTATTTGGAATAATACTACAAAGCTACAACTTGTCTCTATTTAGTCTAGCTCTGGACTCTAACAGAAGTAATAAAGTAACAGCTTTAAACTCTGAGACTTAGAACTGTGAACATGGAATAGCAAGAATGACTGTGAAATTCTAAACTTAACATCATTTTGTCTCGCTGTGTTCTCCGTCTACAAGCGAACAGTGATCGTAAATTTAATACAAGTCATGTGGGTGGAGGAAAGCAGCAATATTCACTATTCTTTTACAGTTGTGTTTTTTTCTAATTTGAGGACTTGCAATTAGGGTTTTAGAATTACGATAGGGAGCTAATAACTATTATATAACAATTCTATTTCTCCCAAATCACCTGTCCATTGATAAGTATAAACAGTTTTCCACATCTATGGAAGGTATTTCAGCTTTTTTTTTCATCTCAAATTCGGTATCAGTGAAATTCTTCACTCAAGCAAAGGTCATTTTAATTCCATTACGCGACAAAGATGATAATATAGAAAAATAATGCTCCATCTCCTTTTTAAACACAGACTATAAAATCTGCAACAAACTTGCATATAATTATATGTGGCAACATATTCCTAAATCTTTTTTTCTCTTCAATAGGCTTGGTTTTATTCCAGAAAAAAATCCTAGAGTTTAATGAATCACATTTTAAAATAATTCTATTTCACAGTCAAACTAATTTACAAAAATAAACAAAGCAGACTTTTTGTTCCATTTATCCACCAGCATTTGTAAACCCTTTAGCAAAATTAACCCCAAATTCATGTTGGCAGTACTAAAGAAACTAGATCATGCCTGCAAGACTGAAAATTTGATTTATTCTTTATTTTTCAACTTCATTCTTTAACAGTGTTAATGGGGGGAAAATGAAAAGTTTGCAATATTCTGGAGTGAGGCATGGCTGTCCACTGTCTTCTGCTCTATTTGTATTCACTTTAGAACTTCTTAACAGAAGTTATTTTTTGTTGGACATCTGTTACAATGCCAAATGTTTGGGTTTATTCCAAAGACAACCTCTTCTTAACAGAAACCAGTAACATTAAATTCAATGATTTTTTTAAAAATCTCTAAAGGGTAAAACAGAATTCAGCCAGGATTTGAGTTATGTATTTTCATTTAGAATTTTGAATGGCCATCCTTAGTTAACATACCTGAATAATTAAAATTCTTTAGTTAGCATTAAAAAAACAGGAAGAATCTGCTGCCGAAGTGCAAACACTTGTAATAAATGGTTTCAATTAAGTACACCATCAGTGAGTAGGATTAATCTTCTAAAAATTGAAAAGTTGCTGGGCTGGATTTTCTTTGTAATACTGTTTCCTCTTGTATATTGCTGGTACAATAATTTCAGGATAATTTGGAAAATGTTTATTTTAATATGTGGATCAGCTAGAATTCTGTATAAAATCTTTTGTGCAGACACTGCATCAAAGGGAGTTCAGGACTTCTGATATAACCAAATAACGTTACTCCTTGTTGGAGGAATAAAGGAGGCCTTTTTATTCTGATCTTCATTAGTTGTTGCCAACTTAGCTTTCACCCCATCCACTTTCGGTATTTCTAAAGTAGATGTTTTGCATCTGTTCAGCACAGTGCATCTGTTCTTCTCTAGATGTTGCATTTTTTGTTTTCAAAAAATTTGCAGTCTTCATACACAATCTTTTTCATCACACACGCTTCACTTTTTAATGTCATATTTTACTTTTGAGCAATCCTTGTTCACATACCCATCCAACCTGCACTTCTGCCTTGAAAAGAAGTCTTCTGTATCACTATATATATATATATATATATATATATATATATATATATATATATATATATATTTATAATATATAAAATTACTGTTTCCCTAATGTCAAGTTTGGCAAATGGTATCCCATTTAAACTAGACTTTAGCAGAACCTTGTACTTCCGCTTCACCACAAAATGCCAGTTCATAATATTCCCATAGGGTTTATCTAACAAAAGTGGTTATGTGCCAGTGAAAAGAATGTCCTTAAAGGATATAATTTCAGATCATAAAGCAGCAGTCACATATTTAATATTTATTTTATATGGCATTAAAAGTCTCTTAATGACTTTACATTTTATTTTCTATAAAGTGTCTCAATTTACCTGCACAAAAACTGACAACATTTATTTCTCCATTTTTATCTAACAGTGTCTAATTATCCATTAGGTCTAAAATCTAATGCATCAGTCCACAATTTCTGGTCCATAAGCAGGCTTGAAAAAACATATTGTTTAATAATTCTTGTATCTTGTTTATGTAGTAATTTGGTTATAATAAGACATTTTCAAATTCCACTGACGCAGTTTTAACTGTCTTTCCTTAAGGAAACATTGTCCTATTTTTTTTTTGTTTGGTTTTGTAGCGCTGGCTTAAGGCGATTTGTTCCACCTTAGATTACTGAATGCTTTCCTGGAGGCCAGTACTGCCGTAATCTCCTGAGCAGGCTCACCTCTTGCATCTCTTGGAGGCGAATACTGCCGTAATCTCCTGAGGAGGCTCACCTCTTGCATCTCCTGGAGGCGAGTACTGCCATAATCTCCTGAGCAGGCTCACCTCTTGCATCTCCTGGAGGCGAGTACTGCCATAATCTCCTGAGCAGGCTCACCTCTTGCATCTCCTGGAGGCGAGTACTGCCGTAATCTCCTGAGCAGGCTCACCTCTTGCATCTTGCAGATTCTTTTCCACAGTGACTAAAACACCCCTGTTTTTGCAACTTTCACGGTTTCATTTGAAGTAATAGAACTCCTATCTGGATTATTTAAGATGAAGTGTCTAATGACAACTTTCAGAAAGATCAACCTTACCTTTAGAACTTTTGTAACACTTCTTCCAGCTGCACTGAGGGTAAATTATACAGTCCATCAGTTTGACCTTCTCGAACATTTATTCTTCTTGTTTATCATGTGAAAGTCACTGCTGAAATACATTCTAGAAATACTTACACTATCTGCAAAGGAGCAACCTGTACATAATCAAAGCTGCTGATTGCACCCCTCTAATTACATGCATCCTTGGAAGTACCCCCTTCATCCCAACCTTGCTATGGCACTGCTATCAAAAATTATGTACTCAACTGACTGCTATAATTGTCTGTTCATTTGCAGCCTGAGGTGATAAATTAATGGGTTCTCCCCTAAACTATGGAACCCTCTCCTTTCGAAATATATGTATAATGTTAATCTTAAAATATTTTTGAAATACTGACTCATTGCAACTGCTTTAGAAATAATGGATAACCTAAGTTATGATTATGTAAAATCATTGCACACTTCAGACTAAACTAATACTTTAATGGTTTATTTCAAGCCCAAGCATTATTCCACTTAGCACGTCTGGCTTTGTCCTGTTATTTCTTCTCCTATAAATAGATTCTGACTGCTTTACTCCTGATATAGTTAACCTTAAAACTGTGTTGAAGAATCATTTTCTCATAAATTTGATGCAATTATCTTATTACAATTTTAATTATCTTCTTTATGCATACACTCTCAGGTCTCAGACTACCTCCTTACTAACAACCTCCTTTCTAATACTCAGCATGGTTTCTGACCAAACCATAGCACCACCACTGCCTTACTCTCCTTTACTAACACTATCCTTCAGCATAAAAACAATGGCTATCTCTCCTCTGCTACTTTCCTAGACCTATCTAAAGCATTTGACATGGTCCCACGCAAACAACGTATCTCTGTCCTCAATAACCTATCCTTCTCACAATCAGTCACCAACTGGTTTCAGAGTTACTTGTCTGACCGCCAACAATCCGTTGTATGGCAGAATGACATATCTCCCCAACTACCTGTCTCCATAGGGGTTCCCCAAGGATCCATCCTTGGACCCCTACTCTTCTCTGTTTTCACAAATAATCTAGCCTCTGCCACCACACATGGCACACTCATACCATACGCAGATGACTCGACCATCATCTGCTCAGCCCAGTCCCTACCCAAACTGCAAAAAGTCACACAGGAAGCCTTTTCCTCTGTTGAAATTTGGTTATCCGATGCCCAATTAATACTCAACCCAAACAAAACTAAACTACTCATCTTCCAACCCACCAAACATACTCAAAACAACTCTCACTTTAACATCACAGCAAAAGACAACACCACTATATACCCAACTGAACACACCAAATTGCTAGGAGTGGAAATAGACAATAAACTAAAATTTGGCATTCCCATATCCATGACCATAAAAAAAGTCCACAAAAATCTAGGAGCGTTGTACAGAAATAAGCATCTTCTCACCAAAGCAGCAAAGATTTCAATAGCAAATTCCCACCTTATCTCCACCCTACTTTATGCCTCTCCAATATATACCAACCTAAGGCAATGCAATCTAAACAAGCTAGAGACCTGCTACAACAAAATTGCCAAATACGCCACAGGGGCATCCTACCGTAGTCACCACTGTCTCTCACTTGCTGAACTGGGCTGGCTTGAACTCCCTCACCTCCTTCAATGGTATCAACTCACACTCACCCACAAACTAGTAAACCATCCACTAAATGTCCCATCCCTCCAGAATCTACTCCATCCCTATCGCACCACCAGACCACTAAGATCCAGCAACAAAAATCACTTGCAGATCACTAAAGCCAATAACTCTGCTGGTGAAGCACTATTCTCTTGCACCATAGCCAAATTATGGAACTCCCTCCCACCCACAATTACCTCCGTACCATCATGCACCCACTTCAAAACTTTACTAAAAGTGCACCTAAAAACATGCTGATTATGCCCTTGCAACTCCCACTCTAATATCACCCACCCCATCCAACCACTACCTTTCTTTCCACTCCACTAACTACCTTGATTATAGCAAGCTCAGATGCTCATAAGCCAGTACTTATTATACAGCAGGAACTTCTTATTTTAACATTTGTTAATGTCTGTTATGTACTTCACAGATAAAGATTCTAGTTGTCTACTGATGTACTATGTTCTTCATCTGTAAATATGTTGTAAGTAATTGCTGTGTAAATTGTTAATCACTATGTAATCCAATGTAACTACTGTCTGTTTATTTTAACTGTGGAGCTTTTCTCCCCGGGCCTCCGCTGAAAATGGACCTACGTCCAGTCTGACACTCCCGGTCAACAAATATAAATAAATAAATAAATAAAAAATTTAAGTGACATATGTGCCTATACTATTGTACTTTTACTGCTTTTCTTGTAATGGCTGTATGCTCTATATCAATGTAAAACTGTATTACTAAAATATCATCTACTTAAGAATCATTTCCTATATACACAACTGGATTTGTCAATTGTGAATCTAAAGCATTAGAAAAGGAATACGCAGAAGAAAATTATAAGGCTGGATGGCAGCCCTTCGGCTTCTAGGTTATAGTCTATGACCCTTAAAAAGAGGAGTTCATTCCCTTTGGTTAACTCATTTGTCACATTTTGCCTTACTTTTTGTCTCATTTATAAAACCATGTGTATATGTGTTGTTTACTTCTGGCCTAGGTCGTGGATGAAAAGACTCAATGGACCAGTTCATTTACCTATGTAATAAATAAATACATAGCCTAAATGCAGATTACTTAGTTTTCTAATGCTTATTCCATTTTCCAGATCACAGTATCAAGAATCTCCAGACTGGTTTCTAGGTCATCCAGCAATGTTTATAGAAAGCTCAGAATAAAATTATCACAGATTAAATGAGTGATGTTTCAGGCCTACCTAATTTTATACTAGTCTCTGCTAACTGGTCTATCCAAAGTCCTAGTAACATGGTGAATGGAACAGTGACAAATCATTTGATCTCCCAGGTCAGTCTGTCTCTCTCTCTTTTATCAGTGAACAATCTTAAGACAGGAGGAATTTCATGTGAAAGCTTTGGGTGATGTTTTTGCCATAGATGTAATATGGGTTTCCTGTTGAACTTTCTTCCCTTATTGCTATTCTTTAACTTTTATGAGTGTGTTAAAGAAAGAAGATCATATACATTTTTATTGCTGTTTTATTAGGTGGCATGGTGATGCTTGGGTTAGTATTGCATCTTCACAGGACTTGCCTCTCTGTTTCATTTTCTAGCTGTGTTATCTTCTCTTAGGGGTCTATATGTCTTCCCTGTGCCTTTAGGAATTTTCTCAGTCTCTGGTTGCCTTCACATTCCAAATACATGCTAATACATGAAGTGATGAGTGTCTGCAGTGTGTGTGTGTGTGTGTTCTATGATGGACTGGCATCCCAGCCAGGGTTGTTTCTGTATTTTACACTTGCCTGTCAAGACAGGCCTCAGCTTTCTTCTCCCATGATCGTGAAGTTAAGCTTATAAAATGTTCTGCCTTTTCTATGTGCGAAATTGCAAAACAAGGGGAGGAATTGTGGAATTTGCCCTTTACCCACTGTATTGCAATCTCAGAGCTGGTATATGGATTAGCACGGGGTACTTGTTTATTGTGTTTTCTTTTATTTTTCAATGTTTTTCTTTTTAAAAGAATCTCATCATACCACACACACACACGCACATATATATATATATATATATATATATACACACACACACACACACACACACACACACACACACACACACACAAAACGTGTGTGTCAACAAAGCAAATGGTTGACAGTTGTGGAATTATAGCAAATCACCAGGTTTGGGGTGTATACACTGTTTCCCAAAGGGCTGTGAAATCTCCAAGTAGTACACATATAAAGTTAAGAGGGGGTGTTGGGTGAAGGGGGCCTTGCCCCCTTGCAAAAAACCATGTATTTTGTAACTATTCATACTCTGAGGAGAAACCTCAGTGCATGTGGAAAAGCATGGCCACCTTTGCGTTTCAACATTAGCAATGCTGTTGTAATACATGTAATTGCAATGTATTCTTTGACATGCACATTTTATCAACAGGGTTTATTGCCATCCGTTTTTATTGAAATCCTGGTTTGCTGATTGCAGGAGATTTCAAACGCTGGATAATCAACTGTTCTCTTGGTGTGTGAGCTATATTTCATTAAGCAAGTGGGGTTTTGTTCTAATGCTGTAACTTTCATATAGAACAAAAACTTTCGTATTAGAAGTGGGAGTGCATATGAATGTTTGAAGGTTAGGGTTAAAGTAAGGGCTAGGGTAGGGGATACATTTAGTAGCATGTTTTTGTGAAGGTTTTGGAGAGTGTGTGTTACTGGGTTAGCTTATAATAGGGGCGAGGGTAAGGGCTAGTTTTAGTAGCATGTTTTTGTGAAGGGTTTGGAGTGTGTGTGTGTTTCTGGGTTAAAGTAAGGGTAAGGTTTGCTTTGCATTTGTGATGATGTTTGTGCAGTGTGTGTGTGTGTGTGTGTGTGTGTGTGTTTTATGTAGTGATCCTGTCACGAAAAGGGGTTTTACTGAAGCACTGTGTATGTTTTTTGATGGGGACAGCAGCAGTGGTTAGCACATGACTAAGGTGATATGGGTCCATTTATTTAACTTTTTTGATTTTGACATGCAGAAATTGACCTCGTTGACCTTTAATACCATACTGCATACATGCATATATACCTTTACTGACAACACCAGCATTAGCTGTATAAAGCTCACAAGTGTCTAGGAGAGATGATTTTAATTACTGTAGCTTCCTTTTGCATACTGTATATATATATCAGTGATTAAGCTAATTAACTACTCCACATTCTCAGGATTCATTTGAAAAAATATTTTGCAGCACTATCTTGCCAGACAGAGTACTGTATTCTAAATAAATAAAATCTCCATGGCAGCTCTTCAAAGAATATTCACTAGTGCCCTGGAAATGGGCCTGATGTGGTAAATATTTCCTCATTAATCGGATCCTCACACTGCTTCCACTGTGGGCCTTTGTTGCTTGCGATTAATTGCTAGGCAACCCATGTTCTGAAAGCAATGAGTTCCACAGGTGTTCATCTTTACAACCACTTAGCTGCAGCATTTAAGCTACAAACCTGAGGGCTCATAGCATAATAATGTGTTCATAACAAGCTCTAGAAGGATAATAAAAATCCTAGTGCAGTTTATGTATTCTGGGAAATTTGTATTATCCCTTATCTACTTCAAGCCATAATAGAGCCAACTGAGAGTTGTTCCAGCCCTCTGGCATACTAACTGCAGTCATTCAGTCCCAAATACTTGATTATTTCTGTCCACTACACCTAAGACATCGTTATTCTATAAAAAAAATAAATAAATAAGGCTGCTCTTGAAATTGAAATAGTATCTTTTTAAAAAGTATATCTAGAGGATGAGTCTGACTACATTCCTTTGTCACATTTGAAAACATTTTTGAATAATGTTCATCAATATATATATATATACTGCCCTCTTGTTCTGTCCTGTCCAGTCCAATGTTTTCTTCCCAATCCCAACAATCTGTGCTGCAGCTCTAATGTATTCCATATGTATGAGATCAGTGCTTCTCCGGCAGCACTGATTCACGTTATCAGAGAATGCATTTAAGGCAGAGTAAAGAGGAACTAAGAGTTGTGAAGCAATGGTATTGCATTATTCTTATATAAACAGATGGGATTTTTTTCATTACCACTGCATACCCACATGACTGATATAATGGAGGGGGCAGGTATCTGCCACTCCCAGGGCGTGCTGATGTGCCTGATTCAGCATTGTACAGGAGGCTCTCTCCTGATGACCGCCTGATACAGCATTGTACAGGAGGCTCTCTCCTGATGACCGCCTGATACAGCATTGTACAGGAGACTCTCTCCTGATGACCACCTGATTCAGCATTGTACAGGAGGCTCTCTCCTGATGACCAGGATTCACTGAGCATTCCATAATAATTCCCACCCCAGAGGACAGCATGTGTCTGTATTTGATAGGTCACAACAGCACCATCAACTCACTGATGCTAGAGCTACATATGGTCATGGGTTAGCCACCGCACAGATAGTTTATCCATGTAGTGGCCCGCAGACTGGCAGATCTGTTTGTTGTTGTGACATTTCACGAGGGACCCTGACTTTAACAGCAACATCATTCTCAACAGGGACTATAACAGCCAGTGCATTTGTTTCACTGTTAATTTTTTGATGGTTTGATCCTCTTATAACCTTCCTTACATGAAAATGATGCATATATTATTTCCAGTCTGTGCAACATGTAATAGCTTACTGTTTTTAAAAGCTCGATACCACTGGGCTCCTTGTATAAGCATAGCCCTGTCAGGGACAAAATGTATAACAGTGACAAAAGCAGCCGAACAATTAGCGCAGATACTGCCGTGCAGCACACTGACAAGGACATGATGCTGACTTGTATTATTTGTGTTTTCTTTCTGTGATATACCCAAGCTGTATCAGTTCCAGAAACCGCAGTAACTCAGAAATGAATACAAGTAAAACGTCTTTATTGCAAGCAGCAGCAGAATCATTTATGATCACATTTTATATGCATGCTTATGTGTAAGCAAGTAAAGCAAGCACACAAACATAACCAACAAATAAAGCAAAGAATAAAAGCAGCTTCAGACAACAGTTACAGGTGATAAAAATAATTATATGCAAACTAGCTGGTTGATGACACAGAGGGATAAAGTGAGATCCAGATGGCCTGGGTTTGATTATTACTCTAAGTACCATGCAGCAATAAGGACTGAGGATATTCCTAGCAAGCAGCATACGTGCTGCAGGTGGGGCATATGTGTAGGTAAAGGCGCTCACATGTGTTGTGATCCAGCACTGGGTGGGCACCCCACATCTAATGCTACCAAAGGGGTTAACAAAATTTAGGCTAAGCAGCATACCCAAATGCCTGGGTATGGCTGCAGGCACGGAGACTGTTGGATTAAGGGAAATATTTTTCCACAGCATAGCTTGTTTAGTGAAATAAAATACCTGCCTGGGTCAGCCATAATGAATGGGTCCAGCTTTCTTACTAGCATGTTTATATTTATAGTGCCTGCCATCTCACTCATAATGATGTTAGAAAATGGAGGGGGGGGGCTTTATCTGTACATCTTCACACAGCAGCTGTCTAACAATGAGACCAATATAATCTACTTCCTGTCAGCACACACCTGTAAGTGTACTCAAGTTGAAGGCTGCAAGAAACACCACAGGTTAGGCATGCCACTTGTGGGCAACTGTTTCATCAGGTATTTTCAAGCATCCTGATATTGTTTCATTAGGACTTTGGTTTGTTTACTGTCAGGAATGGGTATAAGATGTGAGACTATCAAAATAGTTGGCATCTCTCGAGATTAACGAGGAAAAAAGGCATGGTGTGCACATTACGAACCAGTTTGTTTATTTATTGAGTTTTATGGATTTTAATATTTCAATACGTGTGTATGGGTTTAAGTTAATTATTTAATGTTTTTATTGAAACTTGTATACAAGGAGTGTGATTTTACAAGATGGCATCTGATGAAATCTTGTGTTTCAAGACGAAAGCACGTATTGCCGTGTGTTTATTGAAATTTGCTGTGGATTAAACTTTTTACATCACATCAAGGACTGGACTGTTTACTATATTTTATTAGTCTTTCCACTATTGACTTTAGTTAATTTATTTACTTATTTATTTGGAGCACATATCTCCTATACGCAGTCTTTAAGTGTCCATCATCTTCCTAGCAACTATCCAAAGAAGGACTGTTTCATTAAAATATTTAGTAACCGCTCTGCTAAGCTATTTCTGCTGTGCCAACCTTTTCCTACTTATTTACCCTGTAGGTAGATGACGTCACTTTGTCCAAGCTTAGGTCCCTGCAGAAAATGATATTAGCTTGGTTGTTTTAACAGAATATACCCCCCCACCCCCCGGTCAGGGATATTTCACACATTCAAATCTGTACTGATAAGAGCAAGTGTAGAAGACTGTAAAAACATACCTATAAACATCTACTGCTGTCTTTATGAACCCATATACAAATTTGAACCCATATACAAATTTGAACTATATCAGTCGATAACGTACTGACCTAGTGTTATCAGGAGAATTATTCTGTCAAAGACTATATTAACTGTTTGTTTTAACAGCTGTTAAGAAAAAAATTTAAAAAAAAAATCATATTTATTTGTTTGAATTTTTTTTTTTTTTACCAGGGATGTCTGACTGGGTAGAGATATATTTCACGAGAGGTCTAAGAAGAAAAGTTCCGAAGAGAATTAACGCAACAAAAGGTTTATATACAATAACAGCAAAATACATAGTAAATCACAGTAATACAAATACTTAAAAGCAGATATACGTATAATTTAGGAATTTTACATGATTAAGACTGAAAACAGTAGCAAGAGAATGTTGGTTGCAAGAGAGGATAAATGTAGCTAATGGAGTTAGTACAGGATGTTCCATGTCTTAAATATATTGTGATGATGTCAGCTTTACTGAGAATACTAAGAACACAAAATAAGGGTAACACCTGTGGCATAACAAACTCGAATATAAAACCACAATTGTAAAAACAGAATTGAACACAGACATTAAAATCATGTTTTGGCAATCGTATATAGAGGAACAATTTGCGTCTGACTTTACTCGCTGCTACGTCATTCACTCATGCAATAGTGTTTCATGACACTGGCAATGAGTTAAGTAGATCGGTGATGAAAATAGCACTAGAGTCCCTTACAGTTTGGATGGCATATTCAGAAGATGTGGGGCATGCCAAAAGAGAGGCCACCCAAACGGGAACCACTTACACACACAATACAAAAAACCACCACACACACACACACACACACACACACACGTACGTGTCACTGCAAACATACCTGTCAACTTCACAAGAAATCTAGACAAAGCCATAAACAAAGGCCGAAAAATAGGGACAATTTTTAAATATTTATTTTGCAAACTTGGAAAGTTGTCAGTGTAAACCCTGTCATATCATTAATTTTCTAAAAGGTATGAAGTCTGAAACTTAAATGCCTGTTATTTTCTGACTTCAGTCTTCAATGATTTGCTAGTGATTTGCCAGAAAGCGACAATTTTATGAGAAATGGACAAAATATGAGGCAAAAATCTGGACAGTTGAGAGTTATGTCAACAAATAAGCCCATAAGACGTAACACCACAAAACCTAATGTACTGGTCATAGTTGACTCCATTGTGAGAGACACAGATTCTCCCTTCACCAGGCTGGATAAGGAGTGGGTTACAGTTAGCTGCCTTTCAGGTACCAAGACCCATCAAGTCACTCAACCACAAGTACCGGTATGAATCCATCTTAGTCCATGTGGGGTGAATGACTTGAGACTTAACTCACTGGACTATAGAGACACATGACTGAGCTCTCAGATTGTGCATCATAGGCAGGTATAAGCCTGGCCTTAAGCAGCACTCTACCTTTTCCAGGATGATGCCACAATATAAACAAAAAATGACCGACTTTCAGTCCAAGGGGATCCTATATCTGCCAGCTTGGGAAGAGAGTCAACGGGCCATGCTGCTTTGCCAGAGATGGTCTCCTCTAGGATTTCAGATACGGGCAAAGGCATTAGCCACCCATACTGTGATATTTTTTAGACAGTTTCAAAGTAACCAACCTCCCAACATAGCAAAATCCTCTGTAGATAAACTCAAGGTACTGCTGCTTAATGCTAGGCATCTAAACAAGAAACTGCACTCCCTGGAAACTCTTCTTACTTTGGAAGATGCTGACATCTGTGCAGTCACCGAGATGTGGTTCAAAGGCCTGGAAAGCACCCCGATTGTGCAGGGCTGTAGTGTCTTCCATATGTTCAGACCATAAACTGCGTGTGAAAGAACCAAAGCAGGAGGTGACTCTTTTGAGCTACTCCACGTCCAATTAACTATAAGCAAAGCCCTCCACCACATCATAGCTAACTATAGGTCCTCCATCATGATGCTGGAAAAACAAACCACATACCTGGACTTACTGAAGTCACTTGCCATACAGCCCAACACCTTAATCATGGATGATTTTAATTGTCCTGCCATCAGTTTGGAAACGTACATGACCACAAACATGCTGGCCAAGAGGTTCGTGGACTTTAGCTGTTCTAGAGCATTTGCATTGACAGTCAGCACACCCACAAGAGGCTCAAATGTCCTGGACATAGCACTTACTAACATGGGAGAACATTGCACCCTCCCCCCGTTCGTAAGAACGAACCATAAATCAGTCTCTTTCAATGTAGTTATAAGACCAGATACCCCATCAAGCTCAGAAACATTTAAGAAGTTTTCAAAGACAAATTACCAGATAACACAGACTGTTATGCAGAGGGGTACAGCAATGTCCTGTAAAGCCACTTAAGCAGTTGTATAGAATCAGCTGTACCTGACCAGATTAGAACCAAATGCTGCTGAAAAAACAATCCACCCTGGTGAATCCCTATTATAAATAGTCTATACAACAAAAGAAATAAACTATTGTCCAAGAACAATAGGGAACTGGCTCAGCAGAGGAAAAAAAAATCCCTCTCTAACTTAAACGAACAAATTAGCGATTTTATAAAGCCCTCCAAAGCTAATTACAAAGCAAAAATAGCCTTTGTGGCTAAGAATAATCACAAGGCATTCTTTAACTATGTCCAAAATCTAAAAGGGAATACCCAGCTATGCACTGAACCAGCTGTGGATGGCACCACCAATACTCAACCAGAGGTAACAGCCAACCTGCTAACTGACAGATTTGGAAAAAATGTCACCGCCCCCGTCCCCCCAGTCATCCCCCAATGTATACCTGCCACCATTCCTCGGTCTGTTATCTCAAGAGAGCAGGTCATCTAAGCACTCCCCAAGGCCAAAGACATGGCATCAATATGACCAGACAATATCCCAGGTTGCCTTTTAAACAACTTAAAACATGACTAGCTGATCCACTTGGATCCCTGTTTAACCATATCCTGTGAACTGGCTGTGTTCCGGGGGAATGGAGGCCAGCAACAGTATCCCTCTGCACAGAGGGACCTTCAAATGACCCAAGGATTTATAAGCCTATAAGCTTGAATAGCCTCATCAGTAAAGCCATGTAAAGATTCATTATAAACTTTATTAACAAGGACATATGAAATCTCCAAAATTTGGACCCAGCCCAGTTTGTTTCATTAAAGGTAGATCATGCCTGTTAAACATGGCTGACTTCTGCAAGAAAGTCACCAACCCCTGAACAAGGGAAAGAGAGTGCACACTACCTATCTTGACCTAGCCAAGGCATGTGACACAATCCCCCAATTCAGGTATTATAGAAAAATTCTCAATTTGGAATTAACCCCCTACATTACTAGATAAGTAGTCAACTGGCTCACTGACAGGACACATACAGTCAAAGTGGGTGACTTTACCTCTAGCAAAAGACCAGTCACCAATGTAGTACCACAAGGTTCTGTGCTGGGCTTCTTCCTGTTTGGAATTTATTTCTCAGAAGTCCAGGCTAACTAGTACGGCCTGTGGCTGACCAAATTTGCTGACTATTGCAAATTGGGAGCAATCATGGAGTCCCCCAGTGATGTTAATATATTGCAGATAGGGTTTACATAGACAAATAATTGGTGCCAAAGCCACAGATTAAAGCCAAGTATAAAAAATGCATTATTATTTCATTTGGGAAAGTTGACATCCTTGCTAATTTACAGCACCCTCCTATGTGTAGACCCAGTGGTACTTGACCTGGGCACTCAGGTTGATATTAATCTGAACTTTGACCACCACGTATCCACAGTAGTAAGGAAATCCTTTTATGTGGCACATCTTATAAGTAAAGGTCAACTAGAGCTAAGAATGCTGTAATTCCATTATACTTGGCCCTCATCAGACCAATAATTGAGTACAATGTTCCTTTTCATGTACCTCACCAGAAACCTGTAACAACTGGAGAGACCACAGAGTTTTCACACCAAGACAAAAAGTTGAGATCTCGCATCAAACCCTCTAAAGCTAGCTATGAAAACAGAATTGCAGCAGATAGTAAAAAAATAACCACAAGGCCTTCTATAGTTATGTAAAGAATCTCCATGGCAATACCCAGATTTGCTCTGAACTACTGCACAATGGTACCTCCCATACCGAGCCAACAGATATTGCCAATATTCTGGCCGACAGATTCAGTGACAACTTGACCCCCCCCCCCCCCCAAGGACCAGTCACAATACCAGTAGATTGCCAGGCACCAAGTATTACTGCTGCTCAGGTTAAAACAGCAATGTCCAAGGCCAAGAATACAGCTTCTATGGGACCTGACAATATCCCTGGCTGTGTTCTACATGAACTACAGAGTGAACTGGCAACCTCACCTGTGTGCCCTGTTCAATCACAGCCTCACCTCAGGCTTTGTCCTTACCAAATGGCGTACTGTTACAGTCATCCCTCTCCACAAAGGAGGAGCGATTACAGACCCTGGGAACTATCGCCCCATTAGCCTATTTCTGATATGCAAAGCTATGGAATACATCATCATGGACCTAATAAACAAGGATATAGGGAATCTTCAAACTCTGGATCCTGCACAGTTTGGTTTTGTGAAGGGTAAATTATGCCTGATCAACTTGGTCGACTTCTTTGAGTCAGTCACCAGAGCTGTGGATGAAGGCAAGGTGGTTCATACAGCCTACCCTGATCTGGCCAAAGCCTTTGATACCATTCCCCACTCAGGAATCATAGAAAAACACACTAAGCTAGGCATCAACCCCTGTATCACTAGGTGGGTTGCAAACTGGCTCACAGAACCCGCAGTGTGAAAGTAGCCGACACCAAGTCAGACTGCAGACCAGTCACGAGCAGAGTCCCACAGGGTTCAGTCGTGGGTCCTCTCCTGTTTGGTATCTACTTCTCTGAAGTCCAGGCCAACACAAAGGGACTCTTGCTGTATACCTCTCAACTGTACCAAATTTCTCATTTTTTACCTGTTTTGAGGTTCAAATAATGGGGTGCCACAATTCCTAAGTGGCACCTTAATTTCCCAGCTTTTTATTTTGTTTTTGCGCTTTGAGCTGACGTCATCACATGCGCAATGACGTCAGCTTCACAAACGACCTGCCAGCCTATTGGAATTGAGCTCAAGGGCTCAACATATCATGCATGCAAGCATTTCCAGCTCCTCCAGCAAAGCCGTGAGGGTGTTAATGGATAATGGTGGCTCCAGGAACAGAACAAGCAAGCAAGAATGGTTATGCTGCTGCTGTTCGGATTCGGAGGTATTTTAGTTTAGTGCTGGTTATTATTCTGCCGACGTTGCTGTTCAGAGGTATTTTCGGTTTAGTGTTGGTTATTATTCTGCCGATGCTGCTGTTCAGAGGTATTTTGGTTTAGTGCGATTATTATATATTCTGCCAAGGTATGTGTGGTTCCAGGAATGAGAAACAAGCAAGTGCTGCTGTTTAGTGCTGGTTGTGGATGGTGATCATTATTCTGTCGAGTTATTTTAGTTTGATGCTGTGCTGAGAAGGATGGTTCCAGAAATGGAACAAGCAAGCAGGAATGGGTATGCTGCTGCTGGGATTCGGAAGGATTTTTAATGCTGGTTATTAATTCTGCCGACTGGAGGTATGGTTATGCTGCTGCTGGGATTCGGAGGTGTTTTTAGTGTTGGTTATTAATTCTACCGATCTGAGGTATTTTAGTGCTGGTTGGTTATTATTATTCTAACAAGGTAGCTGGTTAGTTTAGTTTTATGCAGAGAAGGATGGTTCCAGGAACATAATAGTTATGCAGAGATGGATGGTTCCAGGAACAGAATGGTTATGCTGTAGCATGTGTGTGTGCTTGTAAGTTAAGATTTGAAAGTAAAGCATGGTTACTATCACAGGTAAGTGACAATGATCACTATTAAAGCTCAACAATGTAAAATAAATTCAAAAAGATATTTGTAAAAGCAGAATATTTGTTGAAGTTGATGAAGATGATAGAAGATAACTTGATAAATGGTCTTATCCCCTAAAGGCCTCTGAGAAGCTGTGTGGGTAATGCACCAGACAAGGCCCCTTGGAAAAAAAGTTGACGATGGCCTTTGAGAAAGGGCCAGAAAGACAGAGGGAGAGAGCGCCCAAACATTGATAACCATTTTGCTTAATTGTAGGTGAGAGAGACAGGGTATGCTGAAGCCTTGAGTATGTATGCTGGTTCTCCCAAGAAGTTACAGAAGGAGAATAAGGAACTAAATGAGGCATAAGCATCACTTTTATGTCTGAGCTAGAGATACTCAAAGAAAGACAAACAAATTATGAATATACAGCTAGATGAAAAATACTTACAGCATTAGTGTGCCACAGAAAGAAGAAAACAAGGACCGTGCTGCTTATATGCAAATCTGTCAATTTGGATTGCATTACATGCTAATTAAATACACTCAGAGTGTACAGAGTTTTTTGCTTTCAGTAATAGACAGCAAAGCTACAATCTAATTCATTTTGAAAGTTGTAAGCTTAACAATCATATTCTGTTATTACTTTTGGTAGCTGGGTGGGCCGTATAAAGTTTGGGATAAACAAGTTTAATTTGACAGTAAATTGTTTGTTTCTACTCAATACCAAACAGCTCAATTTTTGGTTATCATGTGAGAATATATATTAAAGAATGTGTGTGTGTGTGTGTGTGTGTGTGTGTGTGTGTGTGTGTGTGTGTAAAAGAATTACTCGGTCTCAAACCCTGTATAGGCAACAAGAGCCTGAATTCCCTACCCACCAGCACTTGTGAAAATTTTCCAGATCTTTGCCTTATATTTTTGTTCTGTTCCTCATAAAATCTGTGCTTTTTCTGAATTGTTGTGGCAAATCAGTGAAGGATTGAATTCACTAAATAATGACAGGCATTTGAATTTCAGACTTCATATTCTTCAGAAAATACATGGTAACAAAACCTTTTATTCTAGCAATTTTCTGTTTATAAGATCAGTATTTGAAATTTGTCCCTATTTTTGGGGCTGCATTCCCCCATTATTGGCTTTGTCCAAGTTTTTTGTGCTAAGAGGTTGAGAGCTATGGTGAGAACTGAATATGTTTCGGGGCTGTAGTCCCCCATTATTGGATTTGTCCTGGTGTTTTGTACTAAGAAGTTGAGAGCTATGGTGAGAACTGAATTCACTAAATGATAGCCATTTAAGTTTCAGCCTTCCTATCTTTCAGGAACCTGCTGATTTGGCATAGTGGTATGTTGCTCTGACTGTAGTGCACAGGGTCCTGGGGCCAAGCCTTGGCAGTGAAACATATGGTTGTAACACATTTTATTTTAGCAACTTTCCAAGATTTATACAAGCAATGTTTAAAATGTTGTCCCTGGTTTATGGGCTTTTGCCCCCCCCCCTCAATAAATGTTTGCTTTTTCCAGATTTCTTGTGCTTCAAATCTGAGACACAGTTGAGTGGATTTCACAAGGAGCTGAGAGCTTCAGGGGAAGAGAAATTTAGTGATACTTATGCTGAGTCTGCTGCATAACAGGTTAAATACTTGATTTTGATGCAGAAGGGTGTGGGTTCTACTCCCACAGTATATTGAAGCATTGCTGATCATGTGCTGTGTTGTACTTTTAAAGGGGGTAGATGCTGCAGCCCTGAGAATGTCCTCTTTGGCGGCGATAACTAGCAACTATGAACCTGTTATTAGTTTGCCATCCATTCTCTATTGGAATATTACTAGCTTGTCATTTTAATATAACATAGACAATTTATTCCTCAAGGGCAACAGGCACTTTATTTGTAGAATAAACAATGAAATATAAAGTTGTCTGCTAGCAGCAATCTCTTCATTAGTTACAGAACTCTTTAATGTGGAATTATTTAGATGACTCTTCTACAGAGATTGTGCATATTTACTGATATTGGTAGACTGTAGAAGTTTGAATAGACTTTTTATGATGGAAATGCTCTGAATTGGGCAGTTTTGTCATTATTGGTGCATGCATTTTGTTTCATTGTTTACTGGAAAAATGTTCAAAAATTTAAAATGCCTAAGAACTCTGCTGTATTATACAAGGAATATAATTTAATACAATCAGGAAGGTGTATCAAAGAACACATGTATGTTTTGTGTGCACGGGGCCTATGATTTGAAAACAGCCCAAAGGTAATCTTTCACTGGCCAGATGTATTTTCTTTGACTGTGGGTTTCAGTACTGTTTCAATCCATGTGAGTTTCAAGGGCAGAGAAGTTTTAATGCTAAGTCTATTTTCATTGTGAGACTGCATTGCTTTGTTTAGTAGATGTCTTTTAGTGTTTGTGAATCCAAATCATCATAGAAGTAAATCAGTATGCACATTACAGTGTTTATGGTAAATGGGGTGAAATAGCCAAGTAATGGGACATTGGAATGGCTGCAGGGGGGAGGGCTGTATATGGGGAGACCCCGTTCGACCATGATTTTGTGAGGGGGGGGAAGGGCAGCAAACTCAAAGACAGCCCCGGGCAGCACAAACTGTAGCTATGCCACTGATCAGTAGGCCAGCAAACTATAATATTCTTTTGCTAAGATTACACTATTGCCTACCATTAAATGCTCTACTTTTACCATAAAACCCACATACTGCAAGTCACTGAAAACAAAATCCTAAGGTTCATCATCTTCTCCCTTGCCATATTTTGGTTCTGTTCTTCAGTTTGCCTTTGAAAGTTGATATCCCACAATTCCATTGGAGTGGGCAAGGCACCACAATTATGTATGTCAATTTTATGTTAATCAGCATACAGATTTGTACCTATTTTTCATGCTACCCCTCATTGCTAGAAACAACTAGAATTTAGCAAGTATGTGTCACCATAGACAAAGAGCTTTGCTGAGATGTGTTATAGCATCTGGAAGCTGTAAAAGTATAAAACACTTCCACTCTTCCTACAGAAGCTAATAAACCATTCTCTGGCACAGACACTTACAGTTCTGATTGCAGCCAGAGACTAAGATACAATCTGTATGGTCTAAACCAGGTAATTTAATTTTAGGATATTTTTCTAAAAGTTAGCCGAGGCCTGAGCTTAACCTGTTCTCTTCCAGTACCGTCTGTTAAAACATATACATTTAATCAGTTACAATACAGTCAGGACCCATTATTGGTGCATTTTTAACACAAGCAGCTTTACAAATACATTTTTCAACACAAGCATCTGTACAAATCAGTTTGATATACAAATTACATATAATTCTTTACAAAATTACGGCTAGCAATGCTGGCATATGTTACACATCCACTGCCCTATTTCTCCTTGCATAGCTGGCAATAACACACATCGTCACAACCAACATTAGAATAATTTTAGATAGAAGTACAACTGAAATCGTTAAATGGCTTCCTTGTGGCGCATCCATCTGGACATGGAATTTGTACAGGAGAAACACTGAGTGAGAGGACTGTATTAAAGAATTTAAAACTCAGTCATCATTCCTGCGTAAAACCCACTGATTTTCAAAATAAGTCATGTGGTAATAACCCCTAGCTCATAAGTATGCCAGAGAGCATAGAATGGCCTGATCATTTGGGTGCTATACAGTGTTGAAAGTGGTTGAAAAGTATAGCAACTGTGTGTGGGGCCTGACCATGAAAACATGTAGTACCTTTCTTTTGGTGAGATTTTAATATATAGCATACAATGTCCAGAAACAAATGATTCAGCACCAGGAGGTAGCTACAGAGCGAATCACTTTTTATTACAAATCTTAGCCATAATAATAATTTTCTCTACAGCTTAGCTCCTGGTGCTGCATTGTTTAAGTCTTAATTTCCACTTTCATGCGCATGAAAACAGTTTGTGTTATTTTATGTGGACTTGTATACAATAACATCATAGTTTTTGAGTATGCTACTGGCCTAACTGCATTAATTTGTTTATCCAAATAAGTATACAGAAGTTAGTTTACTGCAACATATCAGGAATCTGAGAAGATAAGAGGAGTGATAGTGGACCGTTCTGTCAGAACTATTAATTCTCAGTTTGGTACTGTTTCTGCCTGTTGTATTTCTTGAGGGGATGTGAAAAGTTAAATATTTTCTTTGTTTTTGTCTGTAGCACCACAACACGTTAAAATTGTTTAACCCTTCATAAATGGTAAAGATTTATTTTGGGAAAGCAAGCACTGAAGTATTTTTAATCTGTGGTAAAATTAAAATTTGAACATAAAGCACCAATAAACACCAACTTCCTACTTTGGATACAAAAACAAATGAAACACTCTTAAATCAAGTTTTTAATCTTTGAATTTATCTTAATCTATTACAATGAGAACAACTGCTGTTTGTGAAGAAAGAGACTTTACAAAGAGCTAGAAATTAGAATACATTTCCTGTCACCTAATGATGTCATCAGTAATGCTGCAGTGAACCCTCAGCATCAAGCAAAGAAATAGTAAAAGTTTCAGCTGCAGACAGTAGTGGCTTACAGACTTCCTGGGATTTCTTGCCTTAAACTGAAAATAATTATTTCAACAGCCCCCCTCCTCATAGTATCCCTCCCCCACGACCACCAACAAGAGCAACAAAAGTATGCCTGGTAGCTAGCCTACAGTATTTATCATCGGACTCTCAGATCCTGATCAAATCTACTTGTAAGTGCTTTCAGGCATCATCTGCATATCGCAGGCATGTAATCTCATTTACACCCATAGAGCTGACTGTGCTGTGTTGCACTCCATGTCAAACTCAAGGATGTAGCTAGGCATACTCACTGTACTCAAATTAGTACATATCTTTTCCTGAACATCTTAGAAATTTCAATAATCAAAGCACAGAATGTTTAGAATTGTGTAAAAAGTATTTATACTATAGAGGTATACAAAGAATGCTCGTGGGAAAGGAATACATCTCAGAAATAGCTTTTCGTGGGTAGCATTTGAAAATGACAGTCCCTTCCTTTGTCTGGGGATAGCAGTTTGAGGGTTGAGCACATTTTTAAAATGATAGGTAGATGGTGAGGGCAACAACATTAAGTTTGAGAACAAAATGTAAATTTCAGGCTACTCTCCATGTTTGCATCAATAGCTGTGTGTGTGCCTGAAGGGCAGGCCACATACAGCAGTAGAACTCCAGTATGGAAATTATGGTATTTAGTTCACAAACAAACAAACACCTTATATTTGTAAATTATTTAAACAAGTTACTTTATAAGTTTAAAAAACACTTCTTACATTTAAATGTCCCCACCCAGTTCGGGTTTGTAAAAGGCAGATCATGTCTCCTAAACCTGATAGACTTCCTTGAAGCAGTCACCAAAGCGTAGGGTTCACACAGCCTATCTAGATCTTGCCAAGGCTTGACACCATCCTCCACTCTGGAATTATAGATAAACTCACTAAACTAGGTATAAATCCCTATGTCACAAGATGGGTTGCCAACTGGCTAACTGACAGAACCCACACTGTGAAAGTAGCAGACTCCAAATCCGACTTCAGACCAGTGACAAGTGGAATACCACAGGGTTCAGTCCTGGGTCCCCTCCTGTTTGATATCTACTTCTCTGAAGTACAGGCTAACACAGAAGGTCATTGGCTAACGAAGTTCGCAGATGACTGCAAACTAGGAGCCATAATCGAAACTCCTAACTATGTGGACATCCTACAAAACGGCCTCACTGAGACAGATGCCTGGTGTCAAAGCCATGGCCTCAAGCTCAATGCCAAAAAGTGCATTGTCATCCCCTTTGGTAAAAACTCTGTACCCATGAACTACAATGTAGGCAGTAGTATACTTAACACCGAAAGTGTGATAAGAGACCTTGGGACATAGGTGGACAGTAGTCTCTCCTTTGATAATCACATCGCCACAGTAGTCAGGAAATCCTTCTACATGGCACACCTCATCACAAAAGGTTTCTCATCCAGAAAAAAAGAGGTCATTGTTCCCCCTCTACTCATCACTCATTAGACCCATTATAGAGTACAACGCCCCTTTTGGTATGTACCTCACAAGACATCTACAACAATTGAAAAGGCTGCAGAAATACCTCACAAAGAGGATTAACGGCCTCAAACAGATGCCCTACGCAGACCGTCTCAAAAAACTCCAGCTTTACTCCGTCGCATATCGCCTACTCAGAGGTGATCTCTGCCTAACATACAAAGGTATGTCAAACTCAGAGCTGTTGGACATGCTCCACTTAAAGAAATCCCAATCCCTCCAAGCTACACACTCTAGGGACCTAAACCTTGTCACCACAATAAACAGAACATGCCGGAGGGATAGATTCATGTCCCAGAGACTTCCCATACTCTGGAATAAACTACCTGTCTATATCGAACAAAGCTCCTCATTAGCACTCAAGAAAAATCTTGATGATTGGATGGGAAATAGGAAATTCACCCCGGGGATCACCTCTGTGGCTCTGCTTGACAGTGGCACAGGAAAATAATTTTCTTGGGTGGCAAAAGCCAGGGTACCTTTTTGGCTGGGCTTGTATAGGCCTAGGGCCGATAGCCTAGTACCTGCCTATGAATCTAAGCTACAGGCAGTTGTTGTCAAGCTTGCCTTCACTTAGGAATCTGGTACTTTAGTAACTGAGAGCTGGAAGTTGTGACCAAATTAAGGCTGAAGGGAGTGCAAAATCTGCCCTTATTTGGATGGATACATACTTGTTCAAGGCTTTCACTGTGTTCTAGCTGCAGAAAGCCATAAGACTAGCAGTACAATGCTTCTGTAACAACCTATACATTTCACGGAACACACAAAAGTCCTGCTTAAATTCTTCACTTTAAAATGGATTTCTTTGGGGTATTTTAAATAGCAAATGTTGCACAGACTCCTGCCGCCCCCCATATAAACAGTGTGCAGTTAACAAGGGACTTCCTTCTCCACATCCCACTGTAATGCCACTTCAGGCAGGAACCTTGTTGAATATCCTGAATAACATGTCAACCTCTGTTCTCATGGAACATCTGTCACTTGGCAATGGGTGGATATCCAACCATTAAGTTTTACCAATAAAATGCATAAACTCAAACAACAAATTATCAGCCACGTGCATTTAAAGTTAAATATTTTTACATTAAATAAGTTAAAATCAGCTAACTATGAAAACAATACAAAACTTGTACAATAATCAGAAAATAAAACACTCTAAAAATACAGATAATGGTCAGAAAAAGAATGTCTTAACGTCTAAACAACAAGCTGCTTTTGGCTAAAGGGTATACAGACTGTCCGCTACTGTCTGTGGCTTATGTGCAAAATAAAATATTCAGAGTCCCTACAGTTAAGGATTGAATTCTGTCTCACATAGTATCCACCGGAGATCAAAGTGTACAATATAGTCAACCAGTTATCTGGGATAAGTTTCAAGCAATCAAAGTATGAAAATTTCTAATCCAAAGGGATATCTTTAAGGAAACAATACACAGCATCCGAAATTTGATATCTGTACCAGGTAACATTTACCCAGCCAAACCATGTATTGAGATAATGAGCTGTAGTCACTCAGGGTTAACAACCACACAGTGTCAGACCAAATGCAAATAATGTATCCCTTCTTCATTACAACACCAATGAGCACCGTCAGCAGCAAAATGTGCCAAGTCCCTACAGTTTAAATGCTAGGAGACCTTCTGAAAAGGGAGCAGTCGCTCAGTACTTTGCCCATGGAAGGAGTATTTGGTTATCAATTCAGAGAACAAATTCATTAGAAGGGGTTACCCAGCACAACAAATGCACATAAGGGAAGCCAGTAATGGCAGTCTACCCTTCCCAGTAGGCTGCATAGGGAAAAAGCAGAAAACAGTGCCTCAAGGGCATGATTATGTCTTGGAGTAGAATGCTTCTAGTGTTACCAGAAGGTGCATGTACTGTCTAGCTGTCCACAGTAAATGTTGGAGAACAAGACTCGTGTGAGGAAGTGAATGAAAATGGCATCTCAGAAGAAGTTATTTTCAGACTGCAAATGCTGCAATTTATCACTAGAGCTGGCACCTTAACCAGGGAGAGGGTAGACAATCTGTTGCTAAGAGGTTTACTGCATCAGATATAACTGTTGCTAAGCTTTCAATTGTTAGAGAGAAGAATTACATGTCTGGACATGCCACTCTGGTTAGGGCCATTTTCAGATGCCATTGGCTAAGGTTTGTTTGAACTGGGAGAGGGGAAACATAGACAAGCAGATAGCCATGTTTGATATCATCTCAGCAGATGTTCTAATAGATAATGACTGATAACAGTACACAGTGCACATACATGCACCCAGGCAGTCACATGGGAGAGATAGGAATGAAACTGCCAGTGTACACACCTCTAATAGAGGCTAGTAGTGTGGCCACTTCAGAAAAACAGTTAGAAGATAATGGAAAAAGCTGATCCAGAGAGAGAAATGCCAGAATAGATTGTGCTTCCTCTGAAAGGACTTGCTTCAGAGGAATAAATGGTTGATAGCAGTAAGTCTACATCAGTGATACAGTTCTCAAAAAGTATTGGACTTCTCTTAAAGGAAGAATTAACAAGTTCAAAAAAAAAAACAGAACAAAGGAACTTGCAGCTTTCATACCACGGTTTGTAAAACTTGAGGGAGATAGCCAAGGTGCTCCAAATCCACAAGGCCACAGACATACTGACAGTATATTGGCAAAAACTGATGGTTGTACACAAAGTGGACTCTTGAAAACCAGATGAAATAGTGATGCAGCCATTGCTAATTCCAAGGATCTATTATCAGGCAGTTCTAGCAATAGCCCCAATATTCCTTTTTAGGACATAAAAAGTGTACAAAAAAGAGGCTTATACATTTTTTATTGGCTAGGCATTACAAAAAGACATACACAAAGGATACTGCAAAACTTGAGATCAATGTCAAAAAAGTGTTAACGTAAGAGATTAAGCCAGAGTGGTAGCGCACATTATAGATTCAGGGATCCAGCATGTAGTCATATGGTTAGGCGTATCTATAATGGAAAAGAAATAATCATCCCTTTTTCTCTGTTTTTACATGGGATCATTGGGTCCAGTTGTTGTCATTTCTCTCTCTTCAGAACCACTCTCCCACATTCTTCAATGTAGATGTCTGCATGTTATATGTCTTTTCTAACACAATCCAGTCATCTCTTCTTTGTATGCCCTTGTTTCCTCTTGTCTTCTTCCTGTCTCTCTCAAATTTGCTTTACCAAAATGTCTTCTCCTTTCTTGCATATTTGACTGAATGACCATAATCTGTTCTCTGACTTTCTCTGTAATTGGAACTACTTTGTTTTTTTTTTTTTTGTTGTTGTTGTCCTCGTTTCTTCATCTGTCTTGCACTGTGCATCCTACTGTCAGTCTCAGGCACTTTGTTCTTCATCACCTCATACTTCCTCAGCTGTTCTTCCTTCACTGTCCATTTCTCTGAACTATACCGAACCACTGGTCACACCACTGTTTTGTGCAAACTTTTGTCTTTTGTCTGTTGCACATTAACCCTGTCACTTTGACCTCCTCCTACAGAATTCCCGTCTCCTTAACCACCTCTCCCAGATATTTGTTAACATGTTCCTCTTGTTATTCCTTCTGTCTCAGTTTGAAGCTTCATCTGATTTCCCCATTTGTTGCCATGACCACTGTTTTGTCTGTAAGTTTCACTCCATGTCTCATTGTTTTACATTCCAGTCCTCTGTTATTTGCTTTCCTGTTCAGGGTGTGCTTGTAGTGCCACATCATCTGCTTACAGCTGCTTTGTCGATCTGTCCCCTTTGACCAGTTTGATGATGTCTATCACCAGTATGAACAGCAGTGGGCTCAGAACTGTGCCCTGATGCAGACCTAGATGTTCTTCTTGTTTCACTGTTGCAGTCATTACATTTGGGTAATCCTGCTGGCAGGTTGCCCGCAGTCAGCTTGAATTCCAAAGTCTTGGGTCCTGCGTCGGTTGCTGTCGCCCCTTCCCTGACATCAGGTCATCAGGGGTATAAAAGATGCAGCCGACGTCATTTTCTTCAGTCTTTCTTGCCGTGTGGTGCCTGAAGTAGAAGCAGTTCGCAAGTGCCGGTCGGCTGACTCCTGAGATTTTCGTGTTCAAGTTTCAGATCCGAAGTCTTCAGTAAAGCTAAGTACCCCGTTGGGGAAATTTTTTCTTGCTCCAGACTGATGTCAGAAAAAGGTAATAATTGTATTTCTTGTGGAAAGCAAATACCTCATAAGGACTTTCATTCTTACTGTATTCCTTGCCTAGGCCCTGATCACTACGTTTCAGTTTGTCGGTTTTATACTAGATTTAACCAACGCACTATTAAGCGTTGGTATGATTTTGCATTAAACTATTTTGGATGCAGGTTTAATTATCCAGAAATGTCGTCGGATAGCCATCCGACTACTGGAGTTCACAAAAAACTCAAAGAAAAGGAGAGAGACAACCGAGGCCCAAAACCGATGACGAAGCTTCTCCTAAGCCAGTCACCGGTTCTCAGTGAGGACCTTTCGCAGCCTCTGACACCTGCTACTTTAGAGTCGTAGGCCACTACCGACTCCCACGTGGAGTCGGCTGTGCCGCTGGAAACTCAAGATATTGGAGCCTCAGACACTATTCCCTCAGATGGGTCTGGAGCCGCTGAGCAGGCACCGGCTTCTGAGGGTGTATTCAGACTTTACATTAAACCGACTTCAGCTTCAAAGGCAAAGACTAAAGCACTTTCTAAAACAAAGAAACAAACTCAAGAGCCACGTGGACATGCCTCTATGCCCAAATTCTCAAAATTGCCGAAGACTTGATTACCTTGATCAGGGGTTCCCATCCCCCCCCCCCGATAAGAGGCCTAGACAAGAGACAGACTATGAATTTTCAGATCAGGTTTCTATTTCTTCTGATTCCTCTTCAGAAATATTCTCTTCCCCCCTATGAGGGTTATGATGCTGAAGAATCTGTACCTTCAGCTTCTCCTCCTGAGGACTATTCTTTTGTGGAAACCTTGCATACCATGAGGGCGTATTTCTACTGAGAGAGCCAAGATTTTTCAGAATCTAAAAAGAGGCTCAGGGACTCCCTTTTACTACCTCAACACAGGCCTGTAGCCATTCCGCCTGTGTTAGACATTGTAGATGACGTGTTTTCAGAGTCTAGTCTGACCCCTGACTCCTTATCTCCAGCTCCTGTTAAGCCTGACAGATATTACAGGGTTCCTGACTCTCATAAATTCCTTCTCAAAATCCCTGCTGCAGACCCAGAAACTATTTCACAGGGTCCCAAAGGAGTTAAGGCTTCCGTTGCAAAAAACCCTACCCCCTCTGATAGAGATTCTAGGGCTCTGGATAGATGGGGAAAAAAGGTTTACACATCTGCTAACTTGGCTATAAGGGCCTTAAACTGTCAGTTTCATATGCTCAAATATCAGCAACCTGTCATGGCATTGGTTAAACAGAAAATGTTAAATTCTGAATGTGCAGAAAACAAGGAAATGCAGGATTTATTGCATGCAGCTGAACAAGTTGGAAAGCATACCTTGAAATGTGGTTTTGATTCTTTGGAGGCCTCCTGCAGGGCCGCAGTTACGGGTTCTGTAATTAGGAGGCATGCTTGGTTAAAGGAACAAAATCTGCCTGATCGTGTCAAAGTAAAATTAGTAGATGCACCTTTACAGCATGATACTTTGTTTGGTGTTAAGGCAGAAGAGGTGTTATAGAAAATGGAGGACAAAGCTAAATCTATGCAAACTGTCAAAGATTTTTTACAAGTACAGCCACCTAGGTTTAGTAGACACTGGCCTACAAAGAATTGGTCCTTTCCTGTGTCAGACAGACCTCAGAGGGGCAGATCCAGACGCCCTAGAGGCAGATCCCAGGCGCAGGGTTCATACAGGTCAAAGCAATGGGGTGCTTCTACCTCCAAAGTTGGAGAAGACAAATCACAACCATACAGAAACAGTCCCAATGACTTCTCCCAGCCTGCACCAAGCACTTATCTCCTGGCAGCACCCTTGGGGGGGGGGGAAGCATTTTTTTCTCAAAATTGGCACATTATAACCCAGGACAAGTGGGTTCTCAACATAGTGTCACAAGGCTACAAGTTCCACTTCCATACCCTGCCAAAGGCAAACGGTTGGCCAGATCTGCCAAAAAATCAAAGGCAGAGGCACAAAAACAAGGCTCATCCCTCATGGACATGGGGGCCATTCAACAAGTACCAGAGAAAGAGCAGGGACAAGGATTTTACTCAAGACTGTTCTTGGTACCCGAAAAGGACAAGGCCTGGAGACCAATACTGGACCTTATCTATTCTAAACACATCCCTGGATATACCAAAGTTCAAAATGTTGACTTTGCAGTAGCTTCTGCCCATGCTGGGCAAGAAGGCTTGGCTTGTGACTTTAGACCTAAAAGAGGCATACCTGCATGTCCCAATCAGACAGTCATGCAGAAGATACCTCAGATTCAAGGCTGGCTCAATGCATTACCAATTCTCTGCACTGCCCTTTGGCTTATCTACTGCGCCCAGGGTCTTTACAAAGTGCCTGGCACCAATAATTGCATTCTGCAGACAAAGAGGAATACAAATATATCCTTACCTGGACGACTGCCTAATTCAAGCAGAGAACAAGGACATTCTTCTACAGCATCTGGCATTTGTGAATAGACTTCTAACATGCCTAGGGTATACAGTCAATGAAAAGAAATCAAAACTAGTACCCTCTCAAGAGATAATATTCCTGGGTGCAAGCTTAAATACAACTGCCCAGATGGCTTATCTCACACCAGACAAACAAAGGCAACTGACTACCTATTTCAAAAAATTGGCAACAAAGGCCCAGTTATCTGCAAGAAAAATTCTGCAGGCTTTGGGCTTCATGGCATCCTGCATCCTTCTAATTCCATATGCAAGACTGCATATGAGGAAATTTCAATGGTACCTAAAAAGTGTCTGGACTCAACATTGCCACAGCCTGGAAACAATGATTACTCATTCCCTGCCTGTCACTAGAACAAGGGACAGCCATTCACATTACCCCAGCCAGGCAGAACCTAACAACGGATGCATCAGATTATGCCTGGGGGGTCCACGTGGCAGGAAGATGCATTCAGGGCACATGGTCCACAAACCAAATGCATCTACATATCAATCAAAAAGAGATGCTAGCTGTTCAAAATGCCCTGACAGCCTTCAAAGACCTACTTCATCCTGGCCAACTACTGATAAAGACAGACAACACCACGGTCATGTGGTATATAAAGAAGCAGGGGGGCACACATTCTTACCCCCTTTGCAGACTAGCCATGGCTTTGTTGGACACTGCTTTGACTTACCAAGTACATCTGCAGGCACAGTTCCTGCCAGGAAGGAAAAATACTCTGGCAGACGAACTAAGCAGGAACCTCATGGATCCCCACGAGTGGCAGCTGGATCCACAAGTCTTCAGCATGATAACAAGGAAGTGGGGATGCCCAGACATAGATCTATTTGCCTCCCCTCACAACTACCAACTAAAAAGATTCTGCACAAGGACTTATCAAAGACAAGCATGGAAAATGGATGCTTTATCTTTCAGCTGGAAAAATCCTATCAGTATATGCCTTTCCTCCACTGCCTCTCCTCCCCAAGGTACTCCTAAAGGTCAGACTAGAGAAGCCAAAGATGATACTGATTGCCCCAGACTGGCCCCGCCAGTACTGGTATCCTGTCCTAAGGAACTTGTCTCAATGCCCAGCTTGGACCTTACCTCAAATACCTCATCTACTGTCCCAACAAAACAATTAGATCCTGCAAAGCCAACTCAGGACTTTAAACCTGGCAGCATGGTGGATAATGTAGTAATACAAAACACACCTCTCAGTAAAGCTGTGATGGATGTCATTCTGGAAGCCAGAAGGCCTAGTACTAAGAAATCTTATGCTGGAAAATGGAAGAGATTCTATGCTTGGAACCAGGCACAAGGAACTGATACAGCTGTACCAAATATTCCTCAGATTTTGCAATATTTAACTGAGATGCTGGACAAAGGTCTGTCTTTTTCATCAAGTAAAATTCATGCCTGTGCCATTTCAGCTCAATACAATACAAAGCCACCAATCTTTTCTCATCCTTGCAGAAACTCAGAGGAGCCAAAAATTTAAGGCCTCCAAGGAGATCTGCAATACCTGCATGGGACCTCAACTACATCTTGAAAAAACTCACCCTACCTCCTTTTGAGCCAGCTGCTACTGCTGACAAAGTTTTTATCTTGGATAACAGTTCTGCTCCTAGCAGTAACTTCTGCAAGATGAGTTTCAGAGCTACAGGCACTCATGGCTGTGGAACCTTTTACCATTTTTTATCCAGACAGGGTCTCTCTGAGGACAAACCCAACATTTATGCCTAAGGTGGTGTCCAGTGTGGCTCTTATTGCCAGCTTTTTATCCAAATCCACAGAACAAGGGGGAGAGAATTCTGCATTCTTTGGACATACACAGACAGCTTAGATTCTATTTGGACAGAACCAAAGTTTTCAGGAAGACAGAACAATTACTAGTGGCATATGCTGCAGAATCACAAGGAAAGGCTATCTCAAAGCAGACTATTTCAAAGTGGATAGGCCACTGCATTCGTTTCTGCTATTTACAGCATGGCAAGCCAGTGCCTAAGGGCATTAGGCCACATTCAGCCAGAGCTGCAGCCACTTCAGCAGCCTTTCTCAGGGGTGCACCAACCAAAGACATTTTAGAGGCTGCTATTTGGAGTTCAGTGCACACCTTTACCAAGCATTATCATCTGCCACTCTACTCTAAATCCATGGCAGGCTTTGCCACTGCAGTTCTGCAGGGCCTCATAGCCACTCCTAATGCTGTTTAGCTCCAGCCTCCCAACCATAGCTTTGGGACTCTACCCAAATGTAATGACTGCAACAGTGAAACACAAAGAACATAGTACAGTTGTGTACACTTACCATAAATGTAGATGTTCGAGTGTATTCACTGTTGCAGTCCAGGTTACCCACCCGCCATCCCCCTTCTTTCTGCTGGAACTCATCTTTCCTTCTCCGATTTAAACAACCTATATTGGTGCATGTACTTATATATATATATATATATATATATATATATACATATATATATATATATATACATTGTGGCTAGGGGCGACAGCAACCGACACAGGACCCAAGACTTTGGAATTCAGGCTGACTGAGGGCAACCTGCCAGCAGGATTACCCAAATGTAATGACTGCAACAGTGAATACACTCAGAACATCTACATTTATGGTAAGTGTACACAACTGTTCTTTCTACTGGGAGCACCACTGAGTCCAAATACTGTTTGTAGTTTTGCCACTGAGTCCCTGTATAGAGCCAGCATTAATTCTGTCTGTGTTTCTTGGACTTCAAACTATCACAGGAATGCACACACCATCTTTCTTGGGACTTTGTCATATGCTTTCTCAAAGTCTAGAAATGCCCAGTTTGGCACAGTGATACCAGGTAAAAAAATGACCAAACTGTTTTACACTGTCAATACAACTCAGAAGGTCTTTTCAAACAAAAAAGTTAGAAGAGTATGACATAAAATGTCCATGTTACTTTAAGCTTCATTTTTTGACTGACTGAACAAGACTTACATGAGTGTCAGAAGGAGGGAGATTTGTAAGGTGAACTGGAATAATACAAAAAAAATTTAACTTGCTTTCAAAAGAAAGTGCATACAAGATAAAGTAACTTGTGGAGCTGCATGAAATTAAACTGTGTGGAAATACTTATTTAACAGAAAAAAGTAAAACGTGTCATTATTTTCACATTTTAAGTATATGTGTAATGCTTAATAGAAATGTGTATGATGGAACGTAATTGTATTTGCTGCTGTGGAAATGTACTTTATCCTTTACCTTGGACATGCACCTTAAATATCAGGAAGAGCATTTTCTAAATTCAAATTAAGACAACAGGAAATCATGTGTGGAGACTCATTATTAATTCAAGGAGAATTTCCATTGGAGACAGAGTTTAACCACTGCTTGTATTTCATTATTAAAAATATTTAGAATATAATCTACTCATAATTGCAGTGGTGTGAAATCAATTGAAAATAAAATCTTTCACTTATAATAACCAATTCCCTACTTATGAACACCACTGCGCTATCAACAAGGAGAAATGGTTCCCAATTATACAAAGACCAGACCTTCTACTAGTATCCCTATGATTTAAATTACTATGCCAGGATACACTTACTCCCATTTCAGCCAAACTCATTGTCTGCATCCCATCATACAATTTCACAAGTTCCTAAATATCAAGGCCCACATTGTAAGCATCTAGAAAAGAAAAAAAAAACACTGCACTGACCACAGCTTCTCTCTTCTAGCCCCAAAACTTTAGCAAGTAGTCCTCTGGAACTTAAAAGAATTGTGCTCCTTCAACTAAATTCAGACCCCGATTCAAAGCCCATCACATCAACCAAAACCAGTACTGCTGTCTCAGTTTAGGCCACATCATTTAACAACCTTATTAGTCACCACGGTCTTATATTTGTTAGTCACCACTAACCATTTTATTGTATTTGTTAGTCACCACTGACTATTTATTGTATAACTAGCTAACTATTGAAGTCACCACTCATAACACTGAATGCTGACATGCAGAAAAATACCAAAAAATGCAGGAGAACAGTAAATGTTGAACTCCTCCTTCTCCTTTAAACTTCCTTTTTGCAAGGGGTGGGCAAGCTCCCCTGCCTCCCCTCCCCAAACTTATATAAGTCTACACTAAGATTTCCGTAGTTTGGAGAAAAGGGAATATTTCAAAGAATGGTTACCCAAGAGTTGGTATGTTTATGTCCATTTTTTCGGTCATTCAGTTTCAACATTAGTGGACTCAAGCAGGTCCAGGAATTTCAAATGGTTACCTGTATAACCACCTCTCCGAACAACCAATGTAGACCCTAACCATCCTGTAAATGTGTACCTAGCCCTTATTTTATTTTTATTCTCGCATAGTTTTTAAAATCTCCTGCTCAGTCTGTCATCGGTCACTTACATAATTACTCCCTTTATCTGAACATTGTAATTTGTATCTTCATAAACTATTACCATAATGTTTTGAGTTAAGTATTTTTTTTGCCTCTGTCTCTGAAATTTGATTTGTTTTCCCTGTTGGTCAGAATGTGCTTCTGTCTGCATCTGACATTGATCGATTTTTGAATTTCTGATCAGTGCTGCAGCACCAGCAAACAGCTTTCAATAAAGTAAGTAAAATGTCATAATGAGGACCCAAATTTATATATTTACACTTTGATGAAGGGTTAGTTCCACTAGATCAGTGACTTCTTTACAGAGCAGACCAAAGGTATTCATACTGGCTAGGGGAAATTTGGCCAAGATATTGGGAATTTTCTATAGTCATTTCAGTAGGTGCCTTGGAATCTTTTATATCCATCTGAGCTACCATCAGCTCAGGCTGATGGGACCTTACTTCATTGCCTCATATAAACTTTATGCCACCTTTTGAGTCACTATTGGGAGTCTTCCTAAAGGATGTGCTGAAAGTGTACAAGTTTGTCACATATTGTTTCATTAGGCTGAGGAGTTAACACTTTTAGTCAATATTTTCTTAGGTGCCGTTTCCCAGCATACCTTCCCCAATGATCTGAGCCCAGACCTTTTCTACCATCCTTGGTATTTCCCAGTGAAGACAACAATAGGTTGGAGAGCCTTCATACATGCACCCGTGGAGATGCTTGTATACTCACCTACCTCATGCAATGATGGCATGTGTGGTCTTTGACCCTAATCTCACAGTGATTGCTGATGTCTGCACTTTCATCACCACAGGAGCATCCAGTGTCCTGCCCACATTTGTGCATGGTGTTGCACACATGCCCATTAGGCCATCTTCAGATTACAGAGCACACATCCCCTGTCCTGCAGCTACTGGTAATATGCAGACCTCCACTTGCAAAGGAGCAGGTTGACCTGGCAGAGACAGTCATCTCTCTCTCTCCTTCCAGGATGATAAATCCAGTATGAGCCACTCATTCACTTCCACTCTGTTCAGCTGTTACAGTTCCAGAGCCACTGTTTGAACCCTATTTACCGGGGTGTTAGTCATGACTATATCATTCTATGCCACTCAGCTTTGCTGGAGACAAATGTAAAATACTGAATAGCCAGATTACCCTCCCTTTTATCTAGATCAGCAGAAACCCAGTCCTGTGACAAAGAGGGATAACTCCCTCACTGAGCTCCAGATGACCAGTGTTTGACATGGGTCACAGGTGCTGGAGAAAATTGGAGTAAATGTCTGACATTGGTTTTTCCATGATGGGGAAATGGAGGTGGCCTAGGCTCACTGCAATATCAGCATTAATAGCCTAATGAGATGTGCACTACAAGTTGTATAGAGATAGGTTGGGAGGTTGCACATGTGCAGAAAGCAGGCATGCATCTCCTGGAGGCATCCACTGCAGAGCTCCCAAGGCTGCCATGGGGTGGTGGGAGTTGCAGTGTACTCCTCAGTAGTAGTATGATGCTATACCAGCATCCTCAAATCTCCTCACCGGCTAGGACTGTGGGTCAAGTTGAGCCCAGGGGAGGCTAAGGTGAGTTCGGTAGAGCCGGTGATTTTAGAGGACAGTTATAGACTGATGGAAGACAGAGGATATGAACCATTGACAGAGGATGTATGTCTGCCTGAAATGACATGTTATACAGATTAGTGTGGGGTTCTTGCAGGAACCTCACCTTTTCCCACTCATTTTTTCCTAGAACTGTCTGCTATAGACATTGAGCTGGCATAAAAGCTAATGTGGAATCTTCAAAGGCAGGAGTTTGCTTCCTTCACAAATGCAAATTGCCCTTCCCCACCTGACCTCATAAAGCCTTGGACAGACAGTACTGGGGTTTTGAAGTTTTCTTTGGAGGCCCAAGATTTGAAGTCTTTATGCTGCTAACTATGATGCTTTCACAAGTAACAACTTGTATCTTTTCAGGGGTGCTAGTGTGAGCTGTTCTTAACCTTTTAAGTGGAATCCTCCAGTATACAGATGGGTAGAACACCACTATCATCTGCATTGTATAAGGCTTCATTTGTCTTAAAGCCTGGGCAGGTTACAGTAGCTGGTCTTTGATTTTATGTGGTCAGGTAAGCCACATATAGATGGATGGAGTGCACTGCATCCAGGTAAGATGACTGCAGGGATGGGGTCCTTTGCTACATTACAGATCAGATTACATTCTCCTGTGCCTACAGTCTTAAATTAATGGACTCTGATGCTGAACAATACAATGCATGTGACAAGTTCAAGAGGGAATGCCCTGGCCCCTCCATGGATGAGAACTAAACATCTAATCAAAGAGGGTCTCATACAGTGTTTGAGTGTGTATGCAAGGTATAAAACACTGAGCATTGTGGCACTTCACATATCTCTAAAGTGGTGAAATCCCATTCTGCTTGAAGTGAGGGAATGCCAAAGGGCATTCTGAATGGGAAGCAACTATGCATCAAGGGTACTAGGTTTTTAGACTGGGTGATGAAAAACACAACTTGTCCATAGGGACTGTTTGGAAGTAGATGTAGCTATGCCTCATTTTGAACAAGTGGCCAGCTCTTGTATGTAAATGCACCAGATGCTGCAGTTCATGGTGCAGATGGGGGGGGGGGGGCATACTCATCCACAGGAGGATGTGGAGCCCTTTGAGACAATGTAGTTTAGGAAGGCAGGGAAAATTAATAGAGTGATGCCCATTCTGCATTAGAAAGTAGTTATCAACGGATAACAAAAGGGGGACTCAAGACGCTTATACAAGCAAGAGGAATTTGATCTGCAGAGTACTAGTTCACATGAAAAGGTACAATAAAGGTTTCTTCATCCATTTCAAGGCAGTCTACTAATGAAAGTAGTCACCATCCAATTATATCAGAAGGAAGTAATTTCCACCTCCTTGTATTTGAAATGTGGGGTTCTTACTACTTCCAAATAAGTTCCTGCTAGAAAGCAAAAAGAATTAGGAAGTCTTCAGACTGGGATGGAAATTTCTGGGAGAAGATATCCCACTGGAAACCCAATATCTGTTTTTTGGTGGATGTTAGATGGATATGCTTATCCAGGCATATTTGTACTTGCTAATAATCTTCATTGTGAGCATACACGACATTGAATCCATCGCGTTTAAACTCAGACCGCTGAAACTCCATAATAGGTTCTACCATTGGTCTGTCTTGCAGAGGGGCAAGTAGCTGTCTCACAGCATTAAAACTGACAAAACAGGAATCAAATAGTGTAAACCGATCTCAGTGTATCAATCAAAAGAACATTCGACAATCGACATTCTTACCTGAAACAGTTTATCTAATGAGCAGAGTTTAAAAACTGCAATGACTTTTACTGAAAGTAGAATACCTGGCATTTGCCAAACATTTACTAGGACAAATATTCAAAATGTTCATAGGGTGGTACTAGGCTATCAGCCCTAGGGCCTATACAAGCCTAGCCATAACAATTCCCTGGTTATTTCTTCCCACACTATTTAGTGTTCATGTTCTTTTCAGGTTTACATAAATTAAGAAAGAGGCTTACAAGAGCAGTGCATTTCAATGAACATTATAAACTTGTTCTAGTGGGACTTGAATAAATACCTTGAATGTTTTTTTTCAGGGAGCTTGGTAAATTACTTAGTAACTGGGAAGCAAGGCAATCCATGGAAAAAGTGAATACATAATTTTTAGATGGTTCTGCTAGACAATGTTGATCGAATGTTATGCATGATTCTGCCAGGCAAAAATGTTAACTGATTAAATATGCATTTTTAATGTAATTTCCTTGTACAGGTATGTTGTGGATACATTTCTGAGTAGTTTTTTTTTTTTTTTTTGGGGGGGGGTTATTTATTCTGTCAATCTATTTAATGTACAGTTTCTTAATATACAAAATAAAAACAAGTAAACATGAAGATTCATTATTCAACACAACAGTAATATGTATACAGCTCAGCATGTACTCAGGAGAATTAGGCAGCTTCTTGTAGCATGTACAAGCAGAGTCAGACAAACTAAAACTGTTTCTTGATAAATATGCATCTTAAATACTAGGTAGCAGAACACAGAGTGGCTTAAAGGAGCCGTACCCTATAACTTACAGCAGATTACAACACTTGTAGATGTCCAGGTTCTTCATACATGGTACACCCAGTGAACCTTTCACTGCTTCTAACCTTGACTTACCTTGGGACTTTCTTCAAAATCATGATTCGGGAATCCCCTCCCCGACACCAATCTCACATTGTGGGAAATATATGCCTCCAAGACATCATTCAAGACAGTTTGTCCTTTTTGGGTTATTTTTTATCTATGTAACCTCTACTAAAAGGGTTTACATTTGGCCTGGGAATCCAGATCTCATTAATTGCCTTTTTAACCCATCATTTTTTTTTCATCAGGTATAATAGAATCATCACAGGTGCAACAGCATCATCAGTACATTATGTGCATACCTAGGTGATGTCAGATGCCTGACACATTGCCTCCATTTACCTATGGAGATGCCGTTGAACAGTGGCAAAAAGAATGGTCATCAAACAGCCACTGCCCCCCTCCCTTGTAGAGGGAGCAGACTATGGGATGGCTACAGCTGCCCTCTCTGGCTAACCTTCCAATGACTACAGCATACTCTGAAACCATGGTTTGAGTAGCATGCATAGGCACCCTACCTTTGCGCTAAGCAGGTCGCCATTTTTCTCATCTGGAAGAGATCTAATTTAAAACAAAAACATCACCACATGGCCACACCACTGAATAAATATTGAGCACTTTAGTATGACTACAGCACCTTGAATAAAGTAGATTAATGTCTCAAGCCTACCCTTAGGTCAGTCTTATGAGCATTACAAGTGGCAGCAGTAGTCTTCTGACTGACTGCATAATTTGTACAAAAATGGAACTTTATTCTGTAAGTATGTTGTAAAATGTTTAGCTGTACTTCCAGGATTCAAAGACCAAATTTCTTCAAAAAATATTTTTCTGCACAACCTGAGATTGGGATTTACAATCTGATTTGTAGGCGTATTAAATTGTCAGAGATAATGGACGAGTGAGTGAAGCTGCTTACATCAGATTACTCTCTCTTTTTTTTTTAAGGCATGATATCCACACGATTAGTGCAGCATTCTTATTGGGTAATATATGATGCTAAGTAGAGTGGCAGTGCAATGATCTCATGCAAATTCTGAAAATGGAAAAGTCCTAATTTACCACATAATGTCAGTATAACCGCTAACTGTCAGTATAATTGTACTGTTTATCTATTGCTTTAATTTGCATATAACTTTCTTGTTTCTTTCAGATTGTATAATACAAGCTTTTCTGACATAACTGTCACCGACACCATCATGCCACCATCATGAACATTTCTGGAGAATGGATCATGCTGAGATGCAGGTGGAAATGGTTCCTGGGCGACTACAGATTTTAATGTCCATGCTGCAGTTCCTTATCTTGGGCCAGTACATTCAGTGCATCCTAATGTGTCCTACAGACTGCACCTGTTCTTCAGAAAGTGGAACTGTCACCTGTACAAACAAAGATCTGAAGGAGATCCCAAAAGACATTCCTGCTGATACATATGTTTTACATCTTGAATTCAACAAGATCACAAACATTCCAGATGGAGCCTTCAAGGATCTTCACTGGCTTCGGGAGCTGTATCTGTCCAACAATTTAATAGAGACTATCTCACCTGGTGCCTTTCAAGACATCAGTGATGACCTGAAACTTCTTGATCTCTCAAATAACAGACTACGTCGTGTTGACCTTCAGGTCTTTGGGAAGATGAGGGCTAAGACACGGCTATACCACAATCCATGGCACTGTGAGTGCTTGTTGCAGGAACTCATAGTCAGCTTGCAGCTGGATCCAGAAACAGTCAATGAAATCATCTGTGACACATCTGTGCAAGAAGAGTATGCAGGCAAACCTTTCATTCAGTTGCTGAACTCGGGGATCAACTTTTGCAGTATGCAGCAAAAGACAACAGATGTGGCAATGCTGGTGACCATGTTCTGTTGGTTTACCATGGTAATCACCTATGTGGTTTATTATGTACGCCAAAACCAAGAAGATGCCAGGAGACATCTGGAGTACCTCAAATCACTGCCTAGTAAGCAAAAGACGCCTGGGGATGCAGACACTGTTAGTACTGTTCTATGATCCAAGCTCTCATAAAGACTGAACTATCATTAATTTTGTAAACATGTACTCAGGTGAGGTGGCTATGAGATGAACTGTTTCAAAATAAAAATGACACTAATTTGCAATTATGGTTTGTTTCCTAATGTCTGTGCATATACTGTACAATGGAGAAGTCTGCTTAATGCTAAACAGGTTTCTCCCCAAAGCAATGATATCAAAATCTCATGCTAATTAGTAATAGGGGCCTTGCTGAGAAAGAAAAAGGGGCCTGCTGCTCTCCTCCTTCTGGGAGAGTCAAGAGTACAAGTTTTAGCCCAAAATAGCTGTACGATACTGCATTCCTTCAAGAATGGGGTCATAGTATTAAAGTGCTGCACATACTACTGCAAATACTACATTAATACTGTGCTTTAAATGCACTGTATGTTCACAGTATTATGTGTCTACAACTGTAGCTTTTTAGTTCATCATATCCAAATCAAAAATGTCATCATACCCTAATCAGCAAAGGTTTATAAAGCTTTGCTATCCCTCTGTTTACTGAGACAATGATTCATCTGCAATTAATAATGAAAAGGTTTATACAACACATGACAAGATGACGACTTTAACATAACTTCAGTCATGCAAATTAGCTTGGAGTGTCACAGCAAGGAACCAGTTCCTGTTTGTGCTGCTGTGTCAGTTTGTCCTATGTGGAGTGCGTGTTTTGTTAGAAGTGAAATTTAAGGAAGATAGTACTACCTCTGGCAGTATGACTCAGGGCCAACACATCTTCCAGAAACTAGTGGCGTGTTATTTTATGTATTTATTTCAATTTGATAACCAGGTAAGTGGAATGGTTGTCGGACCCTTTTCAGCCATGACCCAGCAGTGCTTATCCAAGTACCACATACAACATACACAGACACACAATATTAATGGACTGCTTCTCCGTGTGTAAGATGTCCTCATCAGATGACCATGAATTACCCCAGTATCCTAAAACACATTACAAAAGCTTAATAACTCTCATCTGCCCATGATTTTATCTTTTGTTTTTTTACTAATCTTAACTGATTATTTTCATAAATCACTGAGGACTGCAATCCGTCAGTAATATCAGGTATCAGTGCTGCAGCTTTATTATTCTTCAGAAAAGACTTGTTGATATTTTCCATGCTTTTTGACCGTTGTTCTTCATTATAAATTGAGATCTGTGATGGCTAATGCAGTTTAATCATTTGTTAGCTGGATAAGTGAACTAATTTAATGCAGGCACTTTTCAGCCACATTGCAAAATGTAAGAGTAACGATAATGTATTTATAGACAGTTTAAAACAGTTCAATAAGAGTGATTTTGAGAGGTGGGAGGAAATTAAAGAACCTGGAGAAAGCCCACAAGGAAGTCCTCAGTGTGGTGGAAAGTATACCTGAATTTTTTAACACAATACCAAAAAACTATAACAATCAGGCAGAACCATTTCATAATTGTTCGCAAAGGCTCAACTCAAAACCCCTTGTCCTTACTGCCATTCTACATGGAAGGATTCCTTCAGAACAAATGCAAGTCTTCCTGGGTATTTGCTATACATTTGTATTTTCAGATGTATTATGATCAATTACGATAGTCATATACCTCTTATATGTGATATTTTATGACAGAGGATGATATACTGACCTTGACATTTACAGGCAAGGGGATAAATTCATTGCATTTATGCTGACATTGACTGGGATAGTCAGAAGTACAAATGAAATGTATGTAGCTTCTAGGGCAGCAGATGCTGATATGGGCCTGTTTGCTAAGGCTACTGGAGTACTGTACAGTCAGTGTCACTTTGCGCACATATATAGAATGAATTTAAATTAATTTTTGTAACATAATATAGAAAAATAATGAGTTTCAGACTTCCAAGGTGTTCTAAACAAGTTTTCTTCAAATGGGTTTGAACTATAAGGAATCCTCATGCTGCTATTACTTCTTCATATTTTGTGCATCAGAGATGTTAAAAGAGGCGTTATGAAATATTATACAATGAATGACTGCTAATATGCAAACGTGTGAATGCTGATTGGATGGCCATATTAGTGTACTCACTGTAATTCTAGCATATACTATTAGAAACGTCCAGCCACTAAAATATTGTAGAAGCCAGACTGCTTGAATTTACCTCTGTAGCAGTACACTTGTGCAGAATGACCATTTTTCCTCTGTCCTATACAGAACTTTTTTTCTACTAAATCGGGTAAAGCCACGCCATCGTTCAAAGCACACAGATGCAAAACTACTTCTTTTACATTACACTAATATTCAAAAACTTTCCCTAGTACTGAAACTTACTTCCTATAGTTTTAGTTTACATTTTTGAACAAAAGATACTGCTATGACAAAAACTGCTGTTTTCTCTAATGCCGGATTAACACAGTATTTAAAAACGCAGATGCTGATTGGACAGACCAGTTAGCATGCTCATTATAAATTTACAGCCACACAGAAAAAACTCGGGATAACTACTTTTTCTGCCATTAAACTTCACAAACTAAACTCTGATAGGTTTGAAAAAAAATGCAATGACCACTATCGATGCTTGGAATTAATCTATGAGCAGCTCCATGGCACGCAGTCAGAAATTCACGTCTGTCATTATTTAGTGGCTTTAGTCCTCACTGATTTGTCACAAAAGCACAGCTTTTATGAACAGACCAATAATATGAGTCAACACCTGGACATTCAGCAAAAATCTAGAGATATGAGAAGGATGCTACATGGCTGTCCTATTCACCTTAAAAGAATGAAAGAGACAGCAATCTACTACGCATGTGTGTTACATATCTTACATGCCCTAGACTACCATAAGCCTGTGGAAGAACACTAAAGTCCATTTATTGTTTAGAAAAGGAAAGACATTTTTCTTCAATAGTAGCAGTAATCCACTCCTGTGTGAGGATAAAGTAGGATTTACTGACAGTTGGCTTTGTTTAATCACTCAGACTTTGCCCTTGTGATCAAACCATGCCAACATTGCCGGCCTTAGACATAGGCCAACTAGGTGGTCGCCTAGGGTGCCACTCTAGCAGGGGTGCTTTTTCAGTATTTATTTAATGTAGGTAGACCAGGAATGGGGGCATTGGGTGGTGTGGTGGGAGGAGCCATGGAGCCCTTTTGCCTAGGGCACCAGTTGACCTAAGGCCGCACCTGCATGCCAACCTTGGGTAAATCCTGCTTTACTCATGCCCAGTCATGGATTACTGCTAAAGTGTTTTGTAGTTAGGTATTAGGCCAGTAACATACCTGAATTGTTAATTAATTCTGAAAAAAGACTACAGTGTATAGTTTGTAGTGGTGGTGGGGACATGGAAGGGGGATTGTAGTATGTAAAGTATAAAGCATACCATCCTGTGGTATGTTTAAAATTTCTGTATAAGAAGGAATTTGAGTGTAAGGGAATGAGTTGCGCTATGTGCGCGCGCACACACACACACACACACACACACAGACGTGTGTGTGTGTGTAAACTTTAAGACCTTCTTTAGTGTAAACCTGACTGACAGTTGCAATGCAGTATATGCCTAATGCAATACATACCAAATTCTCATAACCACTAGATGATTCTGAAATTATCTGGAAACAAAAGGTTTCGTAAAATGAAAGATGAAACAATGATGTCTTATAAAATGTCAGTTTTGCATACATTTCTTTTCACATATAAAACAAAAATGTACACAAAAAGCATTTAAAGCTACCCTTAAAACCATACCTGTTATTTACACAAACAAAATCAAATTCTATACCCTCCTCCAATGAATGTTACCTCAGCAGTGTTCTGAGACAGATGTAATGCAGGTGTGTACTCATGGTATCACTGGAGAAATGGTACAGAATCATACTAACAGATGGCATGGAGGGAGAAGTTATACCATGAAGGACCCTATGCTGTTAGAACAGTTCAGAGAATCAGGATGTTCTTAATATTTATGATACAACATAAATTACTAACTGCATTATACAGTCCTCAGATTCTAATGGTTGAAGACTTGCTTTATATTTGTAACTATAGCCAGGCGTCTGGGATACATACAGTAGCATTAACCTTGTATTTAATTTTTTAGTATATGGCCTGTCTTTCTCTCTCTGCCCCAGGGGAACTGAAGAGCATGACAATAAGTCTAAATTGCTGCAGCAGTATGTCTGTTCGTTGATCAAAGACTTGTACTAAAAAAAAAATTGTAAGCAGTGTTTATTTATAACATTATTTTAGAAATAACATCCTGAGGTTCACATCTCCATGACTGGAAATTAAACACTATTTGGTTATGGGTATGACTGTAAACAGTAGGAAAGACTTGTTCATGGGAAGAAATACAGTTGCAAAGGGACCAAGTATACACTAGTGCACAACTGGTTGAAATGCACAACAGTCATGACAGGGGAACCATTTTCTAAGATGTGGATATTTGTGGAATTGATTGTATAAGTAAATGGTTGTAGAGGTGAAACCCACCCATTACAGAAAGAGAAACATTTAAAATTCTGCTGATTTTGTACAGGGGCAGAATGCAACAAAAATGTGTATTTCATTACTTATCATTAGTATTGTTGGATGAAGTGTGTGTGTGTGTGTGTGTGAAATCCCAGTACACAGAGACACTACCCTTCAGAAGCATTTTGATAAGGTTATATAAAACTGTGCTGTAGGATTCAAATAAAATTGTACTTACTGTGTTAGGCCATTCTGAAAGCATGACTGGACATACTTATGCAAAATTGTAGTAGTAATCGTTACGATAATACAAACGAAAAATAATGCAGATGTACCTTCCTTTAACACATCCCTTCAAAGAAAATGCAGTCTGGAATAAGAAGTATCTAAAGAATGTCAAATAGCTATTTTGTGTTGCTGTATGCCATCCCAAAAACTTATTTTTTGTGTGCATATTCTTGCCTTTTGTGCTGCCATAAATTTCCAATCACATCTGTAGAACAGACCTTCTGTATGTTGGATGGTTACAGAAATGTGTAACATATATTTTTCACTTTAAATCAAGGATTCTGGCCTCTCCAACTTACCTGAGCCTCCTAATCTTTATACTCTTCTACTGAGGCTGTCATAGCTTAGTTAACTATCATCCCAAGATAACTATGCTTCTCTCTCTCTAGTGACTCAGCCAGGTTGGGAGGAATTGTATATGTGCAGTCATTTAAAAAGCCAATAAACAGAATATTGTTACATGCAATATCTGCAAATGAAATGCCAGATTTCATGTATCTTACTGTCACCTCAATGTAGTGCAACTTTTGGCTACGTTATAGATGTGCAAGGAGGAAGATCTGGTATGTGGGGGGAACCCCGTAGGAAAAATACAGTTATTGGTATTGTATTTGTCAGTTTTTCTTTGATAATCCATGTCAGTCAGCATTTCCATATGGAACTATACATCTATGTCTGCTATTTGCTGTCTGATTTGATTTGCATCCTTAGATCATGTAGCACTTCTGTTTACTGTGATAGCGTAGCGTACTAAAATGGTCGACAACCCTAATACACCACACACCCTCATCAGTCCAAGTCAGCCAACTCTACTACTCTGATACAGTAAGTACATTCACATCTGACTACAGATGTTCATTGCAGGAAAAGTGATGAAGATCAGGGTGTTAAAAAAGCATATCTTTTTTATCTTAAATGTAATACCTAGGTAGTATGCACTTTACTATGAAACACATCAGAGGCTGCACACACTGTCTTTTTATTTCATATCTAACAAAAGGTTTTACATTAAACTCAAAATGTTTTTTCTTGGAGAAGGACAATGAAAATACAATGGAATACAAAGGCACATAATTCAAGGCAAGATGCAACAACAATTACATATTAACAAGATGTAATGTACAATATATGTAGTTGTCAATCAGGATGCTGAAGTGAAATTCACTATCATTTCAGTAAAGCCAACTTAGTGAAAGTGGTCTTTTTGACCTTTTTATTTATTTATTTTATTTATTTAAATTTGTTGACCGGGAGTGTCCGACTGGACGTGGGTCCATTTTCAGCGGAGGCCCGGGGAGAAAAGCTCCACAGTAAAATAAACAGACAGTAGTTACATTGGATTACATAGTGATTAACAATTTAACATAGAAATTATTTACAACATATTTACAGATGAAGAACATAGTACATCAGTAGACAACTAGAATCTTTATCTGTGAAGTACATAACAGGCATTAACAAATGTAACAATGAGAAGTTCCTGCTGTATAATAAGTACTAGGCTTATGAGCATCTGAGCTTGCTATCATCAAGGTAGTTAGTGGAGGTGAAAGAAAGGTAGTAGTTGGATGGGGTGAATGATATTAGAGTGGGAGTTGCAAGGGCATAGCCAGCATGTTTTTAGGTGCGCTTTTAATAAAGTTTTGAAGTTGGTGCATGATGGTACGGAGGTAATTGTGGGTGGGAGTGAGTTCCATAATTTGGCTATGGCGCAAGAGAATAGTGCTTCACCAGCAGAGTTATTGGCTTTAGTGATCTGCAAGTGATTTTTGTTGCTGGATCTTAGTGATCTGGTGGTGCGATAGGGTTGGAGTAGATTAGTAGACCTTTGCTAAACTGATGCATTTCCACAAATTTTTCATAAGTGTTTATACATGTGTGCCTGTGTTTTGTGTATGGATGACTGTTCCAATACCCCAGCAGGAGAGGAATGTCTCTTTTCCCCCCCAAGACAGAATGACTTCATAAATTCAATATATTAAGTAGGGGGTTGCAGGGGAAATAGATTTCAGTGAGGATGGCAGGTATTCCCTTTTTATTATTTCATACAAAAGTAGCTGCTTTTGAAAAGATTGTTACTAGCAGGTCATCTTCACCAACACCACTATCTTTGGATCCAGTTTCATTGCTCTGTTTTAAACCTCACTTAGGAACTTTGTGAGGTGACAGCTTTGTTAAAAGCAAGCTTATATTAAACAGGTTAAGAATCACAACATGATTACAAGTCTCTAAGGATGAATTATACTTGATATTATCCAAAATAAAAAAGTGTGCATGAAATTTATCATCAATGATACATTGCTGACCTGAAATTCAAAGGAGGTATCAACAAAATTATTTATTGTAAGCTACATTTCTCAATTATATATGGGGGGGGGATTATTAACCAAAATGGCAATACTTGAGTGTTTAGAAAACACATTTCTAACCAACTGATATGAATATTAAATGTTATGTTTAATGAGCTGAAAAAGGCTTTGCTTGCTACTGTGCTAGAACAGAGGTAGGAAATCTGCATGCTGTCAGGAGACACTGGGATGGGTATTTTGTGATGCAAGATTTACCCAGATTGGATTTCAGTCTCCCTGGAAACACTAACACAGCTGTCAGAAAGTGAACAAGCACAGCAACCTGGAAGGGATCCTGACATCTCAGACCATCATGCAGCTGTGTACCCATTTTTCCTGCAACCCCTTCCAGTTCAGTGCTGCCATTGAGGAGACCATGAAAATATGTATTTATCCTATGCCAGTGATGATGAGTATACTTCTGAGCACACTACTGTCTGTAGTGCCTTTCTCTACATGGAGCTTCAGAGGACAGGACCTGCGGCTCCATAGTCTGTTTTCATGTCTATGTCACACTGAGGAATGACAGCTGACACTGGGATAACAGTAATTCTGTCAAGCTGAAACAAAACACAAAGACACTCGTGCTATGTTACCCTGCAGAGATTATGTCCATTCTGCAACATTCTTTTGTGTGTCTGAACAGCTGTACTTGCATTGTTGAGAAATTCTTGTTTGCTGTTATTATCAACAGAAGTGATATTTCATTCTGTATTTTGGTTATTTAACCATCTTGTGGACTAGATTTTTGTCAGAGCCATACCTTCATAAAAATACTAAGGGCTCTATGCCATAAAATGGGTGTGTTTCTGTTTATGTGCTTCTGTTAAGTCAGTGCCTCTCTGAAAACAATTTTTACATATCCAGTAACCAATGCTTTTAAATTTTTTTTTCACATAAGGTTACCATTCCCAAACAGTGAGATTATGAAAAAGATTTAATGATGTATTTAAAAATTGTCCTGTAAACTAGTATTACACTTAACTCTATTTTCCATATACCTAGACTGTAGATGTTGTTTTTAATGATTAACATTGCTTTCTATCTCTACTGCCAAATGATAATCAGATGCTAATTTATTAAAATATCTGTTCCTTTTTACTGACTTGCTGAGTCTTTCTTTCTTGAATATGTAAGTTAAGCTTATGAAGAATTAACTGATTTCCAATATGTAGCTTTTAAATGCTTACCATAAAAAACTTTGAAAAAATTATGCCAGGCTTATCCTAAGTTATCCACCTGCAGTTACAGTATTACTACAGGAACTGGTCACAGTTAGTAGTTTAGTTGCATTGTTAATAGATTTTGTATGTGCATGGAATCAATTGTCTGCTGCCAAGTAATTGAGAATTAGGTTGAACTGTATCAAAACAGTGTGCATTAAATACACAAGTAGGTTTAACAGGCATCAGAATAAAGCTAAAACAGTTTGACAGTCAATTTGCCAAGAGAAGTGGGTTGACACATACTTAAGCCACATTTTCACCACTCAGATTTGGTTAAAACACACAGTTGTTGTTCTTCTTTCCGCTTTTCCCGGTAAGGGTTCGCCACAGTGGAACTCCGGTCCGCTAATAATTATCAGTAGATTTTTACGGTGCTGAGGTGCCAGCCCGACGCCCAACCTTCAACGAAGGCACGCCCATTCACGCATGTCTTTCGAACGCCACTCGACCACGCAGTAAATAGTATAATTTAAAATTATGAATACATGGTTAACTGGCAGCCATTATGACTCCCTGTGTTAACTAGTGCATATAAGCATCTATGACACTGTTTAGTAGGATAGTATGCAAATGAATAAAACATCTGTACGATACTGTCAGTGAGATGTGGGCAAACACTGACACTGTCATAGCAATCAGCATGGCAGATTTATTGCTTTCCATTGCTGTAATCAGCAGTAAAGTTGCCATGCTGAGTGATGTAACACTGTTTTAGGTTTCACTTATTCAATCTGTTTTTGAATATTCATAACCCCCCCTGTAACCAAAGTAGTTGATGGCAAAAGCAAATATGAATGCCATGTATGAAATTCAGTACCCTTGTTTAAAAGGCCATTACTATAGCCCATACCCACAGTCACATATTTTATATCCACATACCTACCGCTGATCAGATTTTGCAGCAATTATAGGGTGCTGCCACAACTACAAATGACATTTAACCAAATCAGGTGATCGTTACCAACTCTACTTAGTGTGCAGTGTAAAGCACATATGTAAAAACTACAAAATCTTCCACTAGCTTTGCAGCATAAGAGGTTGTGGAATTCTTGATGTCCACAAATTGGAAAGAATGAAGATAAACAACAAGGTAGTTACAGAAGTTCTAGATGGCAACTACGAGTATGATACAATGTACCAAGGTTCTGCCAGTAACAGCAAAAAATCAACAACTAAAGAGAACAGCCTGCACTAATATTTTCCAAAACAGTGTTCATACTACACACATCTTAGCCCATGATGTTCTTCATGTTTCATTGTTGCAGTCATTACATTTGGGTAATCCTGCTGGCAGGTTGCCCTCAGTCAGCCTGAATTCCAAAGTCTTGGGTCCTGCGTCAGTTGCTGTCGCCCCTTCCCTGACATCAGGTCGTCAGGGGTATAAAAGATGCAGCCAGTGCCATTGTCTTTTCTTGCCCCAGATGTCAGGTGCCCCCTAAAGGGTAGCCAAAATTATATATATATGCTTATATATATAAAAACACATGCACCAATGTAAACTTTACCTTCATCTACAAGCAAATACACCACATAGGTTGTATAAATCAGAGAAGGAAAGATAAGTTCCAGCAGAAATAAGGGAGGGATGGTGGATGGGTAACCTGGACTGCAACAGTGAATACACTAGAACATTTACATTTATGGTAAGTGTACACAACTGTACTATGTTCTTCATGTTTTACTGTTGCAGTCATTACATTTGGGTAGAGTCCCAAAGCTATGGTTGGGAGGCTGGAGCTAAACAGCATTAGGAGCGGCTATGAGGCCCTGCAGAACTGCAGTGGCAAAGCCTGCCCTGGATTTAGAGTAGAGTGGCAGATGATAATGTTTTGTAAAAGTGTGCACTGAACTCCAAGTAGCAACTTCTAAAATGTCTGTGGTTGGTACTCCCCTGAGAAAGGCTGCAGCTCTGGTTGAATGTGGCCTAATGCCCATAGGCACTGGCTTGCCATTCTGTAAATAGCAGAAATGAATGCAGTGGCCTATCCCATTTGAAATAGTCTGCTTGGAGATAGCCTTTCCTTGTGATCCTGCAGCATATGCCACTAGTAATTGCTCTGTCTTCCTGAAAACTTTGGTTCTGTCCAAATAGAATCTATGCTGTCTATGTATGTCCAAAGAATGTAGAATTCTCTTGTTCTGTGGTTTTGGATAAAAAGTTGGCAAATTAATAGTTTGGTTAAGGGCCAAACTGGACACCACCTTAGACATAAATGTTGGGTTTGTCCGCAGAGAGACCCTGTCTGGATAAAAAATGATAAAAGATTCCACAGCCATGAGTGCCTGTAGCTCTGATACTCATCTTGCAGAAGTTATTGCTAGGAGCAGAGCCATCTTCCAAGATAAAAACTTTATATCTGCAGTAGCAGCTGGCTCAAAAGGAGGCAGGGTGAGTTTTTCCAAGACATAGTTGAGGTCCCATGCAGTTATTGGTGATCTCCTTGGCGGCCTTAAGTTTTTGGCTCCTCTGAGGTACTGCCTTAATAAAGGATGAGAAAAGATTGGTGGCTCTGTATTGTAATGAGCCGAAATGGCAGAGGCATGAATTTTAATTGATGAAAAAGACAGGCCTTTGTCCAGCATCTCAGTTAAGTATTGCAAAATCTGAGGAATATTTGGCACAGCTTATCATTTCCTTGTGTCTGGACCCAAGACTTTGGAATTCAGGCCGACTGAGGGCAACCTACCAGCAGGATTACCCAAATGTAATGACTGCAACAATGAATACAGTCGAACATCTACATTTATGGTAAGTGTACACAACTGTACTTTGTCTGTTATCATATATTGGCCTATCTCACAAAAACTCAGCCACAGACTGCCTTTTTTTTTAATAACAAAGATGCCTTGTAGTACCACAGAGCAACTTTCTGTCCTTTTTCAAGCTTGGAGAGGCTTTTTTCTCTTGATAACTAATGACATGGTACAGTTTCAGGAGTAAATATCAATGTGTAGATCTGTTTATATCTTACTGTCAGCATCATCCCTTGTTGAAACCCTACAATGTCTGTTTTTAAGATTACCTTATTTTGGAATGTGCTCCAGCATATGGAGCTACACAGCCGGAGTCTGTATCACTTGAAAGTGTGCTATCACTTATTCAAAATCATCCAAGTTTGTTAGCAAAAATCATCAGTTTCCTAGTTAGCAAAAAATCAACATTTCTTAGATAGCATTAGTGGCATATGTATATCATGAACTTTTATGAATTGTAGTTAATTCCTACTGATGCAGTGCCTATTGTAAAAGTACTAACAAAGTTAATAGTTTTAACCAACAATGTGATTTTTTTAATTTGGATGTCAGTTTGTACAGTGCAGTACGTATGATCTGAAATTAGAATTTTATATACAAGAGTTGATGGGGTACCCTTTCTTTCAGTGTGCCAGCTTTGGGAGGCTTAACTGCAGATACTGAATGTTACGTTATTTTACTGCAAACATTGTATAGTGCAACTGTGGAACACATGCCAAGTGCAACATAAAGCATCTGGGTCTGAGTACTTGTTGGCTGACATGTTCTTATTGTAGTGTCATTCAACTTTAACCACTTTTGTTAGTCTGATTTTTATGTAAAGAGATGAAAGTGATTATCAGAACATAGTCACACAATTGCAGCAGACTTAAGTGCCATTTAAAACAGTCATATGACACAAATTTAATAAATTCAAATCACTGTTTATTAAATTTAGAACCATTTAAAAATCTTAATACAAATCAACACAGACTTTTTATTCATTTCAAAGGTCTTAATGTGTATAGGAAGCAACGAGAAGGAAGATCTCCATTGCTTTCTTTTCATTAATTAAAAAAAAAAAAAGATATCAGGACACTTTGAAGGTACGGGAGAGATGGGACATAGAAAATAAAAGGATAGTCAGATACGTTTCTCTAGTTTTTCATAAGGTACCCGATTACTCCCATCTCTCTTGTTGGTTTCAAGTGTTGGGTTTTGAAAATTTATTATTTTTTTTTTTAAGTGAGAGCAAAGTGAAATTTTTATAGCATATACTAATGGAAAAAAGTCCGGGTGACTGGACCTTTTTACATTGATATATGCTCGGATTTACAATGGGCACGCTGGTTGGGCTGACCAATTAGCATGCTACTTTTTGAATATTAATGGACAGTCATTGTATAATCCCTGATCTACAGCTAGGCATTCTACAAAGTGAAGTTACATCGACTCTAGAAAGCCTTGATAACATCAAGACTGCAGCATGTAATGGAATTACATCAACTCTAGAAAGCCTTGATAACATCAAGACTGCAGCATGTAATGGAATTCCAACTGAATTGCTTAAAATGCTATGCAATGATGCTGTTACAGTGGGATGTGGCTAGCTAATTTATTTATCTTTGATTTTAATTTGCTTTTATTGACTGGAAAAGCCTGACTGCGTTTAAATTAACCCCAATTCAGTACAGTTCCAGGAAGAAAAGTTCCAATACATCTGCCAGGCAATAGTATAATATCACAGTCTATACTATGTACACAGTTTTACAGTATTTGCAAAAAATACATGTCATATCTTGAGATAATATTGTTATAATTGCAATCTGAAAATGTACAGTTTTTTGAATACTTAAAAATGACAGGAAATATATTGTCAGTGAAACATTTATAAATATACACAGTTCAAATCCAGAGTGTTCAGTGATGGCCTTCATCTTTTTGTGTTACATATGTTCAGTGGGTGATGCAGAACAGAGCAAGATATGCAAGAGACAGAATGATGTATCTTTAGTTTTGTTAGTATTTTATGTACAGGAGACCTATATACTGTGTGGTTGAAATGTAGTTTTGTTAGTATTCCCGGTGCTGATAGAGACCTATATAATGGGTGGAATGGAGATGTGTAGATAACAGTAAGTAGAACTGATTAATGTTACAGTGGCCAGAGAAATACCTGGATTTGGGAGTAAAGATTACCTTGTTAAAATAAGGGATTTAAAAAACACAAGACTAACCGGGAGATAATTTAGATTCCAATTCCTAAAAAGTGAAATGCTAAAAGTATAGAACTGCACTTGTTTCACATGGTAGCAAGGTAATGCTCAAAATCCTGCAAGCTAATCTCCAGCAGTGTGTGGACTGAAATCTGCCAGATGTACATGATGGGTTTTAGAAGGGACAGAGGCACCAGAGATCAAATTGTCAACATCCACTGGTTAATATAGTAAGCATTCAGAAAAATATTTACCTCTGCTTTACTGACAACTCTAAAGTCTTTCACTGTGTGGAGAATAACAAACATGGAAGTGCTTAGAAAACAACTGGGAAATAAGATTCCCTTATTTGTCTTCTGAGGTATCTGTATGGAGAACAAGAAGCAACAGTTAGAGTCAAAAATAGCACTACTGGCTGGTTCAAGATTGTGACAGGAGTAAGACAAAGGTGCATGTTCTCACCCTACTTATTCAATGTATCTGCTGAATATATCATATAAAATGCTGGGTTAGATGAATCAGATGCTAGGAATCAAAATTGTTGGGAGAAATATTACTTATGCACATGATACCAGTCTAGTGGCCAAAACTGTGATAGAGTTGAAGATCTTGTTTATGAATGTGAAACGTAGTAAGCGCAAAGCTGATTTGCTGCTCAACATCAAGGATGAATGAATTAATGAATAAAGTTATGTTATCCAGCCTATCAATTCTTTGAAAATTGGTGGGGAAGGAGTGGAGGCAGACAGATATATTCATGGGCTCAAAATCTCTGCAAATGATGATTGAAGCCATAAAATTAAAGACGCTTCCTTTTTTGTAAGGTAAGCTATGGCAAATCTGGATAAGATTTTAAACAGCAAAGACATCACATTGTCAACAAAGGTACTTCTAGTCAAATTATGGTCTCTCCAGTAGGAACATGCGACTGTGAGAGCTGAACTATAAATGAGGTATAAATGAGGCACCAGCATATTGAGTCTTTTAGGCTTTGGTGCTGGATAATTTTTTATGATTCTATGAACATTGCCAAAGTGGTTAGAAAGACCTTCTACATAGCCCACCTCATCACGAAGGGTTTCACATCTAGATCAAGAGAGGTAATCGTGCCCCTTTATTCATCCCTCATCAGGCCCATCATAGAATACAATGCCCCTTTTGGGATGTACCTTACCCGACACCTGCAGCAATTAGAAAGACCCCAAAAGTATCTCATCAAGAGGATCAAGGGTCTCAAACAGATGCCATATGCTGCTCAGTTAAAAAAACTCCAGCTCTACACAGTTGCATACCGCCTACTTCGAGGCGATCTATGCCTGACATACAAAGCTATGTCAAATCCACAATTAATGGACATGCTCCACCTCAGTAAATCTAAATCCCTTAGAGCCACACACTCAAGGGACTTGAACCTCAGCACAGAAGTAAATAGAACTTGCTGGAGGGACAGGTTCATAACCCAGAGGCTCCCTTCGCTCTGGAATAGAATTCCAGTTCACTGAATCTCTTCAAGAAGAATCTCGATAAGTGGATGGGGGATCGTAGGTTTGTCCCAGGGATTACTCCCGTGTCACTATTAGACAGAGGCACAGTAAACTAAACCTTAAAAAGGGCACAGTATACTCAAATCAAGGGGTGGCGTAAGCCATACAGAATCAGGCTAGGCTTATAATTGCCCCAGGGCAGATAGCCTAGTATGAACCTATGAACTGTAAAAAGATGGAGCCAGTCAAGAAAATAAATTCAGACTGTTCACTGGAAGGCTCCATAGTAAAATGAAATCTCAAATACACTGGCTACATAATGTGAAGACAGGATTCAGTACACAAGAAACTGATGCTGGGAAAGATTGAACACAAAAGCAGAAGGGGATGGCAGAGGCTAAGGTGGATAAACAGCATTACTGAAATAATGAGTATGAATTTACAAGAACATAAGTAGTTTCTGAGAAATGCCTAGCATGCTAAAGTCTTTGAGGTCATGAAGAGTCAGATTCAATTAATGATTATCATTATACAGTCCAAAACACATTAGGTCTTAAGATTCATTATCTGTGCTTGCTTCCATTGTATATGCCCCTCATCAGCTAATCAGGTCTCACTCAAACTTTGTTGCACGTACGGAAGGAGATAGCTCAGAAACTTGTTGGCTGTGTGACGTCTCTCCTCTGGGCCAGTGATCAAGGACCCTCAATCCTCACCACTGACATCCATGGGGAATGTTCACTGAGAAAAAAAAATAGACGCACAGTATTTTCAGATGCAGCTATCTGCACCAAGTACAATTTCTCTTAAGAGCACATAGGGAATGCACACTCCGGTCCTGGGGCTGGACTCTCTCCAGGCCCCAAAAAAGACCACCCCCCCACTGGCACAGCTGTACAGTTAAGTCCTTAGCCAGGTGTGCCAAACCAAGTCCTCCACCACCCTGTGTGTGAAATCCGTGCTCTCCGTGTCCCTGTTCAAAGTAACTGACATACACACTGAGATTTGATTTACACACACACGGGAAGGAATGGCACAGCTTATTCACTTTGCCATCTCCACCCAGACTGTAAGGTAGATACACTGCCACCAGAATACCCACAAAGCCAGTTACTCTTAGGCTCTTACCAGGGTACCCAATTACTCTCAGTAAAATTAATACTTATACAAATAGTAATGTTTGACCAAGCGGCTAGACTTTCAGGAACCTGAAGCCACAATGCCACAAAATAAATACAATTACTCTTGAAGGTTAAATGTTTTCTAAAAGACCAGACACATTGAAAGGTATAGATATATTTAATAAATAATAAAAGAAAAAACATGAAAATACTGAATATCTATTCACAATAAAAAACAGAAGTTTCAATTCACAGGAAATATAAAGAAAACAACACAGATGGAAAGACTCCGATACAGAAAACAACTTTCAGCTAATCTTACTATATTTTCCTAATTGACTAAAGAATTACTATTCCCTGGTTACTTACTAAAGCAAGGCAAAATGAAGTTAGTGAAGTGTCGTCACTCACATCTCAAACTAGTATCCATTTACAATTTCAGTGCTGGCTGCAGAATGACATCACATCTGGCCACCTGACTGATTCCCACACTACCCCTCACTAGATACTGAGCCAGGATTTGGCATAGATGTGTCACAATACACACGCAGAACTTTAACTAAAGGCTTAATACAGCATCTGAAAGCTATAAGACAATTCCAACACTTCTACCCTTCCTGCATATGGTACATATGCACTACCCTACTCCCCCTGGCACAGCTGGAACTAACATCACATCTCTCCCCCTTTGAAGAGTCAAACTAGTTTTTCAAATTACCCTGGAGAAACACTGCTTGAGAAAAATGAGTGTCTGGAAACACATTAACCCATACCTTGTCTTGAGATCCCAACTGCATTGGCACTGCTGACCCCACTATGGAGCTGCCCCAGGTGGATGCATGCAGGTTTCCCAGTTAACATGCCCCAAACTCCTGTTACACTGTTCAGATTTCTTGAACCTGGGTAGGGGACAGCTGCTGGGACATTCCTACCCCTTCCACCAAGGTGTCAGTCCGTGCCTCACTGAGAAGATCAGTTACCAGATCCCCCTCAGACTCCTTCTGCCACCCATTGCAAATACTCAGTACAGGGGCCTCCCTATCATGGTAAGGCTTCATCATGTTTACATGGCACAGCTTGTGCATCTGCCTACTGTCTAGCAGTTTTACCTTGTAATTAACATCACTGATCTTCTTTATCACTGATCTTCTTTACCACTTTGAACTCTTTTGCTCAACGTTTTCTAGAATTCATAAATTCCAGCACTTTGGATCAACTTATCCACACCCCCACCAGGGACAGCAATATCTTAGACCTGGTCATTACCAACAGGGGTGACTAGTGTTCCACACCAAAGGTAAATTCCTCGTTGGTCAATCCAACCACAAGCTAATCACCCTAGACATCCACATCCCACCCCCACTAGGGAAAATACCGTAAAAATTTCTCCAAAGCCAACTTCACCTTCTTAAGACAGAAGTGGCAAACTTTGCGACACCCATGCAGATGGAAAATAGAGGTATGACTGCTGAATCCTACACAAATGCACTTTATAAGCACTTACACGAGTGCATGAATCGTGCTATCCCTAACAGAACCAAAATGCTATTCTCCAAAAAAATAAAGCTAGTTTGGTGGTCTCCTGCCATAAACAAACTCTACAACAGAAGAAAGAAACTGTTGCAAAAAAGAGTAAAATCCCATGATTGGAGGAACTCCCTTGGTCAGCCTCAGTCAAGAAGCAGAGATCCCTCATAAAATCCTCCAAAGCTAGTTATGAAAACAAAATCGCCACTGATTCTAAAGACAACCACAAAGCATTCTATAGCTATGTCAAGAATCTCAATGGGAACACTCAGATCTGCTCTGAGTTACAGCACAATGGCACTAAATATACAGAAACAACTGATATTGCCAACATCCTGGCAGAAAGTTTCACTGCTAACTTTACCCCCCTCTCACCCCCTAAAGGACCCATCTCTATACTGGAAGAATGCAAAGTTCCTGTAATCATGGCTGCACAGGTAAAAACCACACTCTCCAAAGCTAAGAACACAGCATCCATGGGACCTGACAACATCCCAGGCTGTGTTCTACATGAACTACAGAACAAACTGGCACCCCACCTAAGTGCCATGTTCAATCATAGCCTCACCTCAGGCTTTGTGCCCACTGAATGGTGCACAGCGACGGTTATCCCACTCCACAAAGGGGGAGCCACCATGGACCCTGGGAACTACCGCCCCATTTGCCTGATGAGCCTGGTTTGCAAGGTCATGGAACGTATCATTATGAACTTATAAACAATGACATTGGTAATCTCCAAACTTTGGACCCTACCCAGTTCGGGTTTGTAAAAGGCAGATCATGTCTCCTAAACCTGATAGACCTCTTTGAAGCAGTCACCAAAGCTGTAGACAAGGGTAAGGTAGTTCACACAGCCTATCTAGATCTTGCCAAGGCTTTCAACACCATCCCCCACTCTGGAATTATAGATAAACTCGCTAAACTAGGTGTAAATCCCTATGTCACAAGATGGGTTGCCAACTGGCTCACTGACAGAACCCACACTGTAAAAGTAGCAGACTCCAAATCCAACTTCAGACCAGTGACAAGTGGAGTACCACAGGGTTTAGTCCTGGGTCCTCTCCTTTTTGGTATCTACTTCTCTAACACAGAAGGTCTTTGGCTAACAAAGTTCACAGATGACTGCAAACTAGGAGCCATAATCAAAACTCCTAACGATGTGGACAGCCTACAAAAGGGCCTCACTGAGACAGATGCCTGGTGTCAAAGCCATGGCCTCAAGCTCAATGACAAAAAGTGCACTATCATCCCCTTTGGTAAAAACTCTGTACCCATGAACTACCACATAGGCAGTAGTCTACTTAACACCGAAAGTGTGATAAGAGACCTTTAGGACACAGGTGGACAGTAGTCTCTCCTTTGATAATCACATCGCCACAGTAGTCAGGAAATCCTTCTACGTGGCACACCTCATCACAAAAGATTTCTCATCCAGGAAAAAAGAGGTCATTGTTCCCCTCTACTCGTCACTCTTTAGACCCATTATAGAGTACAACCCCCTTTTTGGTATGTACCTCACAAGACATCTACAACTGGAAAGGCTGCAGAAATACCTCACAAAAATGATTACCGGCCTCAAACAGATGCCCTACGCAGACTGTCACAAAAAACTCCAGCTTTACTCCGTCGCATATCGCCTACTCAAAGGTGATCTCTGCCTAACATACAAAGCTATGTCAAACCCAGAGCTGTTGGGCATGCACCACTTAAAGAAATCCCAATTCCTCCAAGCTACAGGCTCTAGGGACGTAAACCTCGTCACCACAATAAACAGAACGTGCTGGAGGGATAAATTCCTGTCCCAGTGACTCCCCATACTCTGGAACAAACTACCTATCTATATCAAACAAAGCTCCTCATTAGTACTCTTCAAGAAAAATCTTGATAATTGGATGGGAAATAGGAAATTCACCCAATGGATCACTTCTGTGGCTCTGCTCGGCAGTGGCACAGGAAAATAATTTTCTTGGATGGCAAAAGTCAGGGTACCTTTTCAGCTAGGCTTACATAGGCCCTAGGGCCAATAGCCTAGTATTTACCTATGAAGGGTCCATTCCAAGCTGCCTGTAGCTTATGTATCTATAGAATGAGCACCATAACCTGCTATCCCACAGCATACTCTTGGGTTCGACCATTCCTGTCATACCAGACCTTTTACTGCTGTTGGGCTCCTGCCAGGTTCTCCTAAGCATTGTCCTGAGATTTAGGACATATGCCACAACAGACTCCTTGTGGGATTCACATCACCCCCCCCCATTCATTACAAATCAAATCCAAGGGCCCCCTCACCCTATGCCCATACAGCAACTCAAAGGGTGAAAAGCCTTTGGATTCCTGGGGTACCCGTCTGTATGCAAACAGCAGGTGGGGCAAATATTTGTCCCACTCTCTCAAACTGGCCTGCAAAGGCCCTTAGCATGGTCTTTAGTGTAGAGTTTAACCTTTCCACAAGACCATTAGTCGGGAGATGGTAGGGAGTGGTCTTTAGGTGGTTCAAAACTGAAACCACAGCTTAATGCAGAAATGGTACAAACCAGGCTGATGCGATTTAGCGCTTTCTTTCACTTTATTAAAATGTGAACTTCTTCAGAAACATGTGCCCTCCCCAACACATGTCTTTTAAATCCTATAGAACAGGATATGATGTCACAAAATTGTCCCTAATTAATGAATGTATATATACATAGATACAAAATATTAAACTGATAGTATATCAAAAACTATATAAGTATATAAAAAGACATCTAGATGTAATAAAGCATTATATATGAAATCCATACTATCATTCATATTTGTATAATACTAAAAAATAAATAAATACTAGATAATTTGATTCACATGACATCATTCTAAAACAGAATACTTAAAAATTGAATGTGAACTTGAAATTGAAATTAAAATTATGTCCTAGCTGAATTGATTCACTATTAGATGAACATTCCTAATTATGAAACTAAATAAATTAGTGATACACTTACAACTTTTGTAAGATAATGACAATGTTATTTATATAACAAAAAACATTTGATGTTGATAACCTCATTGAGGCCTGGGTACTGATCCGCCCCTAGCATAAGTTGCCAAATAGTCTCCTTTTGCTCTAATTTGTTGTTAGTGTCCCCCATAAATGTCACTTTTTCTATGTGGTCTCTAGACCTAACTACAGAACTACTAGTAGTACATTCTAACATTTTCTTGATATTATTCACTGTTGTTGTTAGAATGTACTACTAGTAGTTCTGTAGTTAGGTCTAGAGATCTTATTAAAAAAGGTACATTTGCATGCACTAATTGCAGACAATGTAGATTCCTTAGCAATAGTTCCTTTGTCACTTTGAAACATTCAAAAAGAACTTTTTGGGCCAAGAAATATTTTAACTGCAACAGTGAATATGTGGTTTATTTGGCTTGCTGTGCATCATGTGAATGTTATTATGTGGGCAAAACTGTTAGAGTCTTATAGCGGAGGATTTACGAACACACCTTAGCTATTAAGAATAGGGATAAAAACAATGCACTTGCAAGGCACTCTTTAGTCTGCAGTGAATTCAAAAAGTTTGAGTTTTTTGTTTTAGACCACATAGAAAAAGTGACATTTATGGGGGACACTAACAACAAATTAGAGCAAAAGGAGACTATTTGGCAACTTATGCTGGATCAGTACCCAGGCCTCAATGAGGTTATCAACATCAAATGTTTTTGTTATATAAATAACATTGTCATTATCTTACAAAAGTTAAGTATCACTAATTTATTTAGTTTCAATTAGAATGTTCATCTAATAGTGAATCAATTCAGCTAGGACATAAATTTCAATTTCAAGTTCACATTCAATTTTTATATTCTGTTTTAGAATGATGTCATGTGAATCAAATTATCTAGTATTTATTTATTTTTTAGTATTATACAAATATGAATGATAGTATGGATTTCATATATAATGCTTATTACATCTAGATCTTTATATATATATAGTTTTGATATACTATCAGTTTAATATTTTGAATCTATGTATATATACATTCATTAATTAGGACAATTTGACATCATATCCTGTTCTATAGATTTAAAAGACATGTGTTGGGAGGGCATGTTTCTGAAGAAGTTCACATTTAAAGTGAAAGAAAGCGCTCAGCCTGGTTTGTACCATTCTGCATTGTTTCAGTTTTGTTCTTGGTAGTCCATGCCTTTGTGTTTCCTTTAGGTGGTTCACCCTACACAGCTCCCACAGACAATTCAGCAGGTCTAGCATGAAATTGACACCTCTGTCAGACAGTATTTCTCTCAGGAAACCTACCCTGCATGATATCTAAAAGCATTTGCCACCTTCTCTGCCTCGATACAGGACAGAGCCACCACCTCAAGAGTATCTAGTAGCATACATTTCTTCGTGTGAAATTTGGGGTACAGAGGCCCCACAATATCTATGGCTACCCTCTGAAATGGCTCCCTTAGTCACAGGCAAAGGCATCAAAGGAGCTTTGACCTTGTCACCTGCCTTGCCTACTTTTTGGCACTGTTCAGATTCTGCAGCATCCTGTTACATCCCTTGCAATACCAGGCCAATAAAAGTTCTGCATAATATGTCTGTTGGTACACTTTATGCCCATATGGCCTGCAAAAGGAATGTCATGGGCTATGGCTAGAAGTGCCAGAGAGTAGAGTCTGAGCACTACCAACTGCTGTATTACCTCACCCTCTAGCCCTCCCTCAGGGTTCTACTTTCTATACAGTAACCTTTTGATGTTCATCGTGTTTCACTGCTGCAGTCATTACAATTGGGTTATCCTGCCGTCAGGCCATCAGGCGATCCCGCAGTCGGCCAGAGTTCCAAAGTCTTGGTCCGGCGTCGGTTGCTGTCACTTCTTCCCTGACGTCAGTGCACCAGGGGTATATAAGATGCAGCCGACACCATTTTCTTCAGTCTTTCTTGCCGCGCGGTGCCCGAAGCAAAAGCAGTTCGCAAGTGCCTGTCGGCCGACTCCTGAGATTTTCGAATTTCAGCACCGAAGTCTTCAATAAAGCTAAGTACCCCGTTGGGAAAACTTTTTCTTGCCTCAGACCGATGTCAGTAAAAGTTAATAATTGCATTTCTTGTGGGAAGCAAATACCTCATAAAGATTTTCATTCCTACTGTATTCCATGCCTAGGCCCAGACCACGATGTCACTAGTTGTCGGTTTTGTGCTAGATTTAACAAGCACACTATTAAACGTCGATTTGATTTTGCATGTCATTATTTTGGCCGGAGGTTCAATTATACCATGCCGTCGGAACAACTGATGACCAGAATACACAAAAAAACGCAAAGACAAAGATAAAAACAGGCATCCAAAGTCCAAAACTGATGATGAAGCCTCTTCTAGGCCAGTTGCCGGTTCGCCGGTTCTCAGTGAGGAGTTTTCGCAGCCCCTGACACCCGCTACCTCAGAGCCACAGGCCGCCTCCGACTCCCACGTGGAAATTACTAGCCCTCTGGAAACTGAAGGTATTGGGCCTACGGAAATTAACCCCTCAGATGGGTCCAGAGCCGCTGAGCAGGCATCGGCTTCTGAGGGTGTTTTCAGACCTTCACAGCTTACCATCAAAACAACAACCAAGTCTAAAACTCCATTAAAGACAAAGAAACAAGTACAGCATTCACCTGGACAGGCCCCCATGCCTAAAAAACAGATGCTCAAAATGGCTGAAGACCTAATTACTCTGATCAGGGGTTCCCATCCCCCTTCTGATAAAAGGCCTAGGCAGGATACAGACTATGATTCCTCTGACCAGGTTTCCATTTCTTCTGATTCCTCTTCCGACCAGGGATACTCTTTACCCCCCTATGAGGGCTCTGATGCTGAAGAATCAATCCCTTCAGCCTCTCCTCCTGAAGATTACTCTTTTGGGGAAACTCTATATACCATGAGGGAGCATTTCCATTGGGAGAGCCAGGATTATTCAGAATCCAAGAAAAGGCTCCGAGATTTTCTTTTATTACCTCAGCACAGGCCCCTTGCTATTCCGCCTGTGTTAGATATTGTGGATGATGTGTTCTCTGAATCCAGTTTAACCCCTGACTCTTTGCCCCCAGCACCAGTCAAGCCAGATAGGTACTACAGAGTCCTTGACTCTCACAAATATCTTTATAAAAACCCTGCTGCTGATCCAGAAACTACTTCCCAGAATCCCAAAGGGGTAAAGGCTTCCACTGCTAAAAATCCAGTTCCCTCTGACAGGGATTCTAGAGAATTAGATAGATGGGGGAAGAAAGTTTACACTTCTGCAACTTTAGCAGTAAGGGCTTTAAATTGCCAGTTCCACGTGCTTAAATACAAACAATATTTAATGTCTCTGTTAAAACAGAAAATGCTTACAAGTTCAGAAAGTCCTGACTATAAGGAAATTCTGATTTATTGCATGCAGTTGAACAAGTGGGAAAACATACTCTGCAATGTGGTTTTTATTCATTAGAGGCTTCTTGTAGAGCCGCAGTTACAGGATCTTTGATTCAAAGGCATGCTTGGTTAAAAGAACAAGGTTTACCTGATCATGTTAAGGCAAAATTATTGGATGCTCCTTTACAGCATGATATCTTGTTTGGTGTTAAGGCAGAAGAGGTATTAAAGAAAATGGAGGATAAGGCAAAATCTATGCAAACAGTGAAGGATTTCTTACAGGTACAGCCACCTCGATTTAGCAGAAATCGGCCTTCTAAAAATTGGTCCTTTCCAGTGTCAGACAGACCACAAGAAGGCAGATACAGATGCCCAAGAAGCAGATCTCTGCCCCAAGGCTCTTACAGACCACGACAGTGGGATGCTTCTACCCCAAAAGGAGGAGAAGACAAGTCACAACCTTATAGGAAACTGTCCCAATGACTTCCCACTTCAAATGCCAAGCACTTACCTTTTGGCAGCTCCCTTAGGGGGGAAACTAGCACTTTTTTCACAAAATTGGCATATGATCACCCAAGACAAATGGGTACTGAATATTGTGCCTCAAGGTTACAGGTTCCACTTTCACACTCTACCAAGGCCAAAAGGAATGCCAGACCTGCCACAAAATCAATGGGCAGAGGCACAAAAACAAATTACAGCCCTCATGGACATGAGAGCTATTCAAAAAGTGCCACAACAGGAACAAGGACAAGGATTTTAAAAACTTTTCTTGGTCCCCAGAAAGGACAAAGCCTGGAGACCCACACTGGACCTATCTACTCTAAATACTTACCTGGATGTTCCGAAATTCAAAATGTTGACACTACAGCAACTTCTCACCATGCTGGGCAAGAAGGCTTGGCTTGTTACTCAGGACCTCAAAGAGGCATACCTGCATGTCCCAATCAGACAAAATTGCAGAAGATACCTCAGATTCATAGCTGGCACAATGCATTACCAATTCTCTGCACTGCCCTTTGGCTTATCTACTGCATCCAGGGTCTTCACAAAATGCCTGGCACCAGTAATTGCATTTTGCAGACAAAAAGGAATTCAAATATACCCCTACTTGGATGACTGTCTGATTCAAGCAGAGAGCAAGAACATTCTTCTAAAGCATCTGGCGTTTGTAAAAAGATTGCTAATTTGCCTAGGGTACACAGTAAACGAAAAGACGTCAAAACTTGTGCCCTCACAAGAGATAATATTCCTGGGTGCCAGCTTAAATACAATGGCCCAGATGGCTTTATCTCACGCCAGACAAGCAAAGACAACTGACTCAGTACTTTCAAGTGATGGCAACAAAAACCCAACTCCCTGCAAGAAAAATTCTGCAGGTCTTGGGGTTCATGGCGTCCTGCATACTACTAATACCATATGCCAGACTGCATATGAGGAAATTACAATGGTACCTAAAAAGTGTTTGGACTCAACACTGCTACAGTTTGGAAACAGTAATACCACTTATTCCCTGCCTACAACAGGAGTTTTGATGGTGGGCACAGGCATGTCACCAGAACAAGGGACAGCCTTTCACTTTACCCACAGCTAGGCAGACACTAACAACAGATGCTTTGGATTACGCCTGGGGAGCACACATGGCAGGAAAATGTATTCAGGGCAACTGGGACACAGACCAAATGCATCTTCACATCAATCAAAAAGAGATGCTAGCTGTACAAAATGCCCTAACAGCTTTCAAGGACCTTCTGCATCCAGGACAACTATTACTAAAGACAGACAACACCACAGTTATGTGGTACATAAACAAGCAAGGGGGCACTCATTCCTATCCCCTCTGCAGATAAGCCATGACTTTGTGGAACACAGCACTGACCTATCAAGTTCATCTGCAAGCACAATTCCTGCCAGGATTCCGTTACATCCCTTGCAATACCAGGCCAGTAAAAGTTCTGCATAATACGTCTGTTGGTACACTTTATGCCCATATGACCTGCAAAAGGAATGTCATGGGCTATGGCTAGAAGTGCCAGAGTGTAGAGTCTGAGCACTACGAACTGCTGTATTACCTCACCCTCTAGCCCTCCCTCAGGGTTCTACTTTCTATACAGTAACCCTTTGTTCCAGTATACAAACTCCCCTTTTCCTTGAGAATCAGGTGCCTCCTTAGCTACTCCCCTCAAGCCTCGTAATGTAGGATCTGAGAGCCGAGCCTGTCTCAACTCTAGCTTTGCGACCCTTCCCAGCTCCCCTTCCACTGGAAGTCTGGTATCTTCTGACAGCGCTGCCTCACTGTCAGCCTGGGTACTACCACTCACCTCTGCCCTTGCAGTAACCCTGTCCAAGGGAACATCGGTACCTATCAGCAGGTGTGGCTCACCTTCATGCTCACTGCTACAGGGTAGCTCCCCCCTGAAATTGCCCCATCACCAGCCCTAGCTTCAGGTGTGGGGTCTGTCTGGGTCTCACCCAACCTACCAGACCCACATGCCCATCTCCAAGCCTGACTGTGTGTCACTGCATGCACACAAGGTACTGCATTATCAAAATCATTCCCTATCAAGACATCTGCAGGGATATTCTCAAACATACCTACGTGCTTCTTTTTCTACCCTCCCAGTCAAGGTGAACCCTGGCCAAAGGTATTTGGAAAGGAGTCTCTCATAAAGCTCTGATAGGAGTGGACTGCTCAAGCAAGTACTGCTCCTCTTTAACCATAGCAGGCTTCACAATGGTTATGTTAGAGGCTCTGTCTTAGCAGTGGCCTGTTTTCCATCCACTAAGATAGGATATAAGTTCCAGTGATAGTTTGGTACCCCTGCTGTCTCCAAATAACTTACCACTGGCATACTGTTATTTCCACTTGCTGGCTTCCCCACCTTTTATTCCCCACCTTGCTTCAGTGAACATTTGTATGCTACATGGCCCCTCTGGTTACATTAAATATCTAAACCTTAATCCTGGCCATGTACCTAAACTAGTGGCTTCCCCCATTACTGGTGGACTCTGTTGAGGTGGTTTAGGCTGCCCATCATGGGTTCCCTTATATCCATGTGTAGCACTGGGTATCCTCTTCTTATGCAGTAGTGCCCTGCTTGCCAAGTAGGTCTCCTTTTTTTCCCCAGCTGATCTGCAAAGAGTCACACTCCCAATCTGCCAACCAGATTCTCATGTCCCCAGGCAAAGTACTAAGGGCTTGTTACCCAACCAAAAGGTCTGACAGAATTTCAAAAGTGGTGACCTGACACAGACTCACTCACCTATGAAAATAAGTGCTTAGCTATGCAGTCTAATAATATACACTTTCATTTGCCTTACGCCTATGCTCACGAAACTTTTTTTCTGTAAGTTTCAGTTGTTAACTCAAAACATTAAAGTAAACACTGTTTAACCTTGTCATAATTTAAATAATCAGGATCAGACCATTTAGAAACAGCGGTTACAGCTTTACCATGGATTAAGGGGGTCAGGAACTGTACCCAGCGCCTTTGGTCAACATCATATTGTCTGAATACTCTCTCAGATATATGACTAAAACTATCAATATTATTATCTTCTGTATACTGTGGAAGAAATGTACTGACCCTTTGTTGCTTCTGGGTTCAGTTCCTTTCAGCATTACTTCCATGTTTCTGTCGAAAGAGTCAGCGTATCCCTCTCATGTTAATGCCGTTTCTCATTTTCTTCAGTCTCCAAATGCCGCAGTGTCTCATTTTCCTCAACTTCCAAATGCCACAATCTCTCCGCTGATTCTAAGTCCATGTGTTTTACCTCCAGTTCAAGTCTCTAACTCCAAATGGGTTTTTAAATCCTCTGAAGAAAATGTGAACTGTCCTGTTTCTGAGGGCTACACATCCCAAACACCAGACTGGTTGTCTTCCTGGTTGCTGGCATATGCTGCAGCTGTGACTAAGGCTGAAATCATTTCCTCTTTAGTCAGGTTGGCATGCACCACTCCTTTCGATTTGCACACCTTATCCAACTGGTTCACTGTTAGCTTGCCATAATCCTCTGCTGACATCTTTGCCTGACTAAGCTAAACTAACAAAAATAAATAAAACTGTTGTGAAAAATGAAACCCTTATGTTTACCTTGTGGCTGCTGAGAGTACACACACCTTTAGTGACAACTGCTTACAGGCTACAGAAGTTCAATTAATATCCACACTGCTGCTCACCAATATGTGACATCCCTCCTCTGGGCCAGTGGTCAAACAGCCTCAATCCCACCACAGCCACCAATATTTGATGTCCCTCCTCTGGGCCAGTAATTAGAAAGCCTTAATCCTCACCACTGACACCAGTGAGGAAAGTTCACTGAGAAAAAAATAGACACTATTTTCAGATGCAGCTCTCTGCACCAAGAACAATTTCCCTTAAGAGCAAACAGAGAAATTGAGCTCCTGCTAGGGAAATCCTATGAGGGCCTGCACTACAAGATGGCTGCCTGGCACTGCCTTACCAGGTCGGTGAGTGATGCCACAGTTGTGAGTGATGCCACAGTTATCACCACTCTAATGAGCAGTGCCGGCATCATTCCAGTGCCCTGGGAAGGTGCCACCCTGACCTTCTCCACCAATGGGAAGTGGTTGAGGAGAGAAAGCCAAAATTCTACAGCAGCATTAGTACTTAGTGACTGCTTATACACACAGATTGACATTCTTGTACAGCTACATGCAGTTATTAGTGTTCATGAAAATGTATTTTTTCCTAGTCTTTCTTTCAGTGTCTGTTAAGACTGAGGAAAACAGGCTGATATGCCAGAGACAGGAGGTGCACCTGCCCCAGGCATTGGGGTACATGTATAAAATTGGTGTTATACCTGTACATCTCTTAATCACATGAGTCACTGTCCATGTTTATGATGTTGTTAATTACATTCACCACTGTTTACAGCTTTATGTGTCATATACCTTATCACAGCTGCAGGAAGTGTTCTACTGCCCCTTTTAACACCGGTTAGCCCCAAGAGTGTTATGGTGATGCAGATTGTACTGATAGTGGGTGTGCCATCACCATCACAGGTTTTTAGTTTAGAACTGTTGGGTTGGACAGAATTCAGTGCCACATCCCACTCCAACCACCCTGCCATTAATGTACAGTGGCCTTGTCAGCCAAAGGTTGACCATTCAAAGGCCAATGCCTGTATCAGGTACACTTAGTATACCATGGACATGCCACTAATTGCCACTGACAGGCCTTCAGATGGCACTTCACAACAGCTGTCTTGTGTCAGGGTATATCATTACCACAAAGTTCAGGTGTTACCTGTGTATTTCTTTTGGAATGCGATGGAGTGGTATTCATAGCAAGGCCTCCCTGGTGCATTCAGGTCACCATTTGGTAGTTAAAGCCAGACATCTACCGCTAAGCTGCTCCAGGTTGGATCTTGCTGTCACACTCTTTCCACTCATGGACTATGCCAGCCTCCTACTGATGGGTTACAGCTCATGGTGGTGCCGATGCAGATGATGTTGAAATATTCTGTCTTCTTCCTGCACCATGCAACACCTTTTCCAGACACAGCCCCTTCCAAAGCCATGGCCATTTCACAAATTGATATCTGGAGGAAAATGGCAGCAGATTCACATTGACCCAACTTGGGCAAGTCAGTGAAGCTCATTGATAAGATGCAAGTCAGGACAATGTTTTCCAATGTCACAGCAGAGCTGCATGACAGCAACAGATGTGTAAATGTAAGGCGGTTGAACCAGGCATACTGGGCTTGTACATTCCTCACTGGTGTGCAGTAGCTTGGGGATATGCTGTCAGTCATGGCATTGCAATAGCATGGCATCCCGTGGGGCATTAAGGTAGTTTCCAATAAGCTTGCAACCTCATTGAAGTCATGGACCTACTCATGTAGACTATTTTACAATCTATGATGTGTGTATTCAGGCAGACAGGGAGCCCTATTGCATAGTGTAGGGCTAGCACACATTGCATATAAATGTGTTCTTTTGTGACATTCAGTCTCTGAATTGCTTCATTAGAGTAATTGCTACATTACAAGCACAGAAATAGCAAAATATAAACAGCTATCACCACTGTAGTGCTCATCTCATTAACCTTTTTCATTATAGCTAGGGTTGTTGTTTGTCTTTCGGCTTTTCCCGGTTAGGGGGTCGCCACAGCGGAACTCCGGTCTGCTAATGATTGGTAGTTAGGGAATCCCAAATAAAATAAAATAACTGGTCTATGGAATGAAGAACTGTTCTTTATCACGGTGGTAACAACACAATGGCCAGTTGTATGTACAAAGGGTGACAATATTTGTAAGATGTCTTATTGTGGGGGGTTGCTGCTCCACAGATGGGGAGAACCAGGAGACTTGTGATGGATCTCTGCAGAAAACATTTACAGTTGGCTACAAAATACTGAAGTGCTGCATATTTGATTTGGTTGGGGTAGACAGGCAAGTGTCTGTGGATATCAGAGTTATTTTTGTAATTGCGGGAGGGAGTTGCCCCATGGCAACTTGCTGACAGGTGTGTGGGAAGCACCAGGAGGGTTGAAGTGGTGAATGAGAGAAGCCAGAGCACCAGTACATGGAAACAGTAGACCACCAGATGTATGTCTGAGAGGCAGTAGTGTAAGATGAACTATGCCTAGACATATTAAACAAATGGAAATGCCACAGAGGTTCCTAACAAAGACTGTTGGCCTAAAGTCCCTACACTAAGAAGCTTGAAGTACCATCTCATTACTCAATTTCTTATAAGCTGGTATTTGGTGATCAATGTTTTGCATTTCGTGCCATTATGAATGCCATCCTTCATGATCTCATGTATCGTTGCAAGTTAAATAGTAATAATACCAGAACTAGTGACTTAAATCTCCACAAGCACATAAATTAAATGTGCTGTAAAGATAAATTTATTACCGAATGCCTACCCTACCTGTGGAACAAACTTCCTCTGCAAGTTAAACAGAGCAGCACCTTATTATCCTACCAATTTATATATATATATATATATATATATATATATATATATATATATATATATATATATATGTGTCTGGGTGCTCCAGCAGATGGGGCAGTGTAGTATGAGAATATCAAACAATTCAGAGCAGAGGGTACATACATAAACTGTTCTGCTCTACACATCATAGACCTGCATAAACCATGCAATCTAATTAGTGTGAATGACATGTGCAAGACGCACAGCAAATCATACAAGTACCTGTGAGATCCGAATATACACAAATGCAGTATAAAATCTCTCTCTTAATGCTATACAGATAAGTTGCAGAGACAGTAGCTAACATGTGCATAACAGGTGATCTGGTTTGGTTACATTGAAGTAAAGGAAAATTTGCAAAGTGCAAGAAAAGAAGATAAGATGCAAAATATATATACCCACAGAGACAGATGAGTGGGATCTGGAGGGAGTGTTTCAGAGTGTGTTAGGGTCAGAGATAGTTGAGGGGAAAGGTTTTGTATTTTTTGTGTGGAAGTGTGTGTTTTAGGGTTATGATTGTGGTTTGGTAAGTGTACAGATGTAGTGTGTGTTTGTGAGTCTAAATCTGTTTTGTGTAGTGGCAGGAACTTTTTTAAGGTAAGGTGAAGGGTTAACATTCATTTTTAAGGTGGTGCAGGGGGGCCATTCTCCATAATATGGCCACTATTCAGATGAATTTGTGGCTAGTGTTATGTTGGCGGTGGGCGGGGGGGGGGGGGGGTAATGTGAAGATCAGGAAAGGAAATCATTTTCCTTTGTCAGTCTTTTGTAGGCTCAATATATAGGGCATTTGATATTTTTTATATATATTTATGAGTTTCTTAATGCTGGTATTTGATGCTCGACAGTAAGTACATTCAATCATACATAATACACTCATGTACACACACACACACACACACACACACACATATATATATATATATATATATATATATATACAGGCAATGTTAAGTGTTGATGCTTTATATAGGCCATGAAAATCAGGAAGCAAGAGGGACAATGATGTTATAAACCACAAGTTACAGGCCCAAAGGTCCAAAATTAGCTAACAAGTTCTGATAACCAGGTACCCATTGTACCAATAGCTATTATTTTGAGCCATTTCTGTACTAGAATAGTGCACTATCTTTAGTCCTCTGTCAGCTATTGTCTTACTGCTGACTACCTTACATTTAGATAGTCATATATTGGAGGAGATCAAGGGCTAAGTGTCAAGGGAAACATGCACAACTCCTTTCCATATTCAAATCTCCAGCACCGTCAATGCTAATGGCACATATCAGTGGCCCTATTAAACTAGCACACACTGCCCTTTCCTTAACTTCTACAGTTCACTCATACTCCTGTAATTTTCCTTCCATCATCTCTTTCTCATCACTTCTATTTTGTCTCCTGATTTCTCATTTACACTGTTGCAAACTGCAGTCATCCTTCTTTTATACTTAATCCTTGGGTATAAGAGCTCCCTGTCATACATTACACACATCTTTCTAAAATGTACCTTTTACTCTTATTTTTTCTCACTTATGTTCTGTACCTCTGACGTTCTCTCCTGCCAAAACATTTCTTTCCATTTGCATATTTACACCGGACTTGCAATCCTTTCATGCACAATCAGGTAATAATCTACCAAATGCTACTAACATACTTTTGTCTACTCTGTTCCTGTACTCTTCTTTAGTTTCACTGACAGCTGCATATTCTCGTTACAACAGATTGATATTTTACTGATGTCTTGTTGATTGACATTCAGGTTCTAAAGGAGCTAAAATGTGCAAATGCATGGTTTTACATCATGCGGATAGGTAAATAGATAGTAAAGATAGTAATGAGTCAGTAACATCCTGAGAAGCAATATTCCTAGAGCTATGTAAATGAATGATTAGGTCCCTCATGCAATAAGTAAGCATAGCTTGCAAGTGTGAAATACAGTGGTAGGAAAATATTAAAATGAATCTCAGTAGGCCCGGATCTTGTCCATTCTTAGTCGTATTAAGAGCACAGGATGGAACTCTGATGTATTACTATGCCTTTGAAAGGATGCAAGTTATAATTTGTTCCTCAAAACATAAGAAGAGATTGAGAACAAGTTAACAACTGCAGAGAAGTAAATGCTTTCGCTAACATTTGAGCTTCAGCATCGATCCAGATAAAGCACAGAATGTTTTCTCAATACACCTTTTGTGACGTACAACATGAGTGCGAGCAGTTACATTCACAATAGACAGTGATGTGCAGTTATGAATCACTAAATCAAAAGACTTAATGGTCAAAAGTGATTCAGCAATGTAATATAAACAAATGCCTTTCAGTGGTCTGATGTGCAGTTCATAATAATCAGTTAAGCTGCTCTAAAATTAGGCAACTGACAGGTCCAGTATCTATCACTCCTTGTAACTTATAATTGCTTTCTTTAGGGTCTTAGTCTCTCTTTCTAAAGCCAGTTAGTGTAATTGAATAGTTAAAAATTATTTCGGAATACCTTTAATTTAGAAAGCCTGCTTTTAAAATCTTATGGAACTAGCAGCTTTTTTCTGCCATAAATGTTGATGTGTCCCTTTCTTTGCAATATGCTCACTCATCAAAGAGATTCACATAGTCGATCAGAAACGTGGTGGTTACACCTCGTTAAGCGCCATTGCAATGTAAGTAATCTTTAACTGTACACACCTAAGTAATTACACTGCCGTTAGTGCAGTTCATACCAGTCAACCATCGCTGATCTTCAGGGAAGCTTCCAGTTCTGAATCAGAGCTTTCCTGTGGCACCATAAAATTTTAATGGCAGTTCAGTGTAGAATAAATTAACAAAATAAGGTCAAGCACTAAAATTATAGACTTGAAAAAAATTATTTTAACACAAAGCTGTGTACTTCGTGAGTGAATAACATCAGATATTTACAAGTGCCCCTGATTTCTGCTCCTAATTTTTTAAATATCTGTGCTTGATTAATGGGACAATACATTGACAAACATGCTGCAGTTACCTTAAACAGAGTATTTATTGTGCACTTAAAAAAATAACTGATTAATTCAAAAGCAAAAGCTACGTACTACTTAAACTAGTCTTACACTTTCCTAAATGTTCTCCCTAAATGGAGTCTATCTGCAACAGCAGCACATTTAGAAACAATATCTCAAGAGGATTTTGCCCTCTCAAATCCCTCCACCCACACACCCCTATGTATATATTGGATATAATACCTCAGAGTGGCTGTGTTCTTAGGGGAGCAAGTTCTGGATCACAAATGCTCTTTTTAAATGTTAGATAGCTCTACCATAATGTATTTAGCACTTTTATTTTAAATACCAAACTATAAACTGGTACCTGTATACTGGCAAGAAAGGTTCAGAAGTTGTTTAATGCTGAGTTGCAAAACATTGCAAGTCAGTCTCATTGTCACGTCTGGTGATCAAGCACAGGTAAGCATGCCTTGACTCAGGGCTTGCAGGAGAAATGTCATTGTAATACTTCTAGCAATACCCTAATAAGAACGGTTAGCACTCGACAGATTTATGAAGACCCTTGGCATTCGATTTGATCTCTGTTTTATTGTGCCTTAGTGAAGCCAATCCTCTAACTCCCTGTCTGGGCACTATCTTTCCACTACTCTTCCCAGTCTGTCCCACCTGCTTCCCCGCATGGCACCCTCTCCTTGATTTCTTTTACAAGGAATGGAGTGAAGTTCTCATGAAGAATCTCTCCATTTTCATAGTCTTCCACGATCACGTTCCCATCTTTGCGCAGCCTACGTGTTTCTCTCCCTTCTTTCTTTATCTTTGCTCCTAAGTGACCCCTTATACCAACTCCTTTTTACCTTCTGCATTTGCTGTCCTTTTGCTTATCTCCATGTAATGTGCTTCCACCATCTCCTCTCTCCTTTCTTTCCACCTCTTGTATCCCTTGCTTTTTCCAGCGATTGCTACCTTCACCTTCTAATGTAGACAGCTTTCTCTTCGGTTTGGATTTTTGCCTCTTCCTTAAAATTCTTGCTCATAGTCCTTAGCACTGTATCTCTCATTAGCTTGTTTACTCCCTCAGGATGCTCCCTCTGCTCTGACTCTATCCACCATTTCACCATAATCCTCACCACTAAAATCCCATAGCATCAACTTTGTGTTCTCACCCTCCCCCCAGATTTACATCACATAGTCTCAATCCCTGTTGTCTTACAGCACTTTTGCCTGAACATCCTTCACTCTCTCCATCTTGGTTAGGACCACATCTAGAACTGTCATTTCTGATACAATGCTGCACATGTTTGCAAATCCCATCATGGGATCAAGATTTCACTTAACTCCTGCTGCCTCTCTGCCATAGAGCTTAAGAGTCTCCCAGTCTTCTCCAAGTTGATTCAGCTCTTCCATGACTACAACCCTTTTATTCTTACTGCACCCCTTTATTCATCGATTATTGCTAGCCTATTATCTGGGGGGGGGGGGGCTTTCTAAGCCTAATCAAGTTTTTCCAAAAGAATAATGATGTCCTGTATCCAAACAGGACATTGAGGGACAGGCATTTATAAGCTACCTCTGTCCATAAGGGACATGGGTGCCAGGCTGGTGTAAATTTCCTATTTCACATCCACTGGTCTAGGTTGCACTTAAACTGGATAATAGAAAAACTCACTTTCACAAGCATAGGAAGCCTGTTTCATAGGAGCAGCAGTCTCTGGGACACATCTGTCTTTCCAGAATGTTCTGTTTAAGTCACAGACAAAATTCAGGGTTCCAAGACCTTCTATGTCTGGTACTGTTTTACTTACACTATGCAGGAGATTCATAAGTGTGGGGTTTGCAGATGCCTTGTAAGCCAGGCATAGATCACCATCAGCAATCTGTAGGAGACTGAGTAGTGGGAAGGGCTATAAGGTACTCTGCATAAGTTAGGTTTGTTGCACCTTGTATTCTTTTTGTACAGAACCTCTAAGGTCACTCTAGTTGGTGCATATGCCTGGTCAGGTACATACCAAAGGGAGCATTGTAAACTGGATTGATCAGGGCAGGGTACAGTGGGATAATGACCTGTTTGGACCTAGATGTCATGCAGTTACTTGTAAGTCACACAGTATAAAAGGATTTCCTCACCATTGTGGCCACATGGTGGTCAAAGGTAAGGCTACTGTTTACGTGCATACCCAGATCTCTGAACACAGGGTCAACTTTTAGGGGCGTATTATCAACATGGCAATTAGCTGGAATGGTTGACCTTCCAAAGGGTACAATTATGAATTTCTTAACGTTGAGTTTAAGACCATGGTTTTGGCACCATTTGTTAGTCAAAAACAGAATTAATTTTTTTTTTTTTTTTACAATACTAGTGCCTGCAGGGATGTCGATGATGACCCCCAACTTGCAATCATCTGCAAACTTAGTCAGCCATAATCCCTCAGTATTTGCTTCCATTTCAGAGAAATAAATGCTAAAAAGGTGCAGGCACATTACAGAGCACTGGGAAGACTCTGTAAGTGACTGGCCTCTTGGTGGAGGTCTCACCTATTTTGACCTCCTGGGTCTCTATCAGTGAGCCAGTTGGCTATCCAGTGAGTGGTAAAAGGGTTTATCTCTAGTCTAATCTATAATTAGTGAGTTTGTCTATAATACTCAAGTGGGGAATTGTATCAAAAGCCTTGGCCTTTTCAAGATAGGCTGTGTGCACAGTTCTGCCTTCATGTAATGCTCTGGTGACCCTCTCAAAAACGTCCACTAGATTTAATAGACATAACCTTCCTTTAACAAAACCAAACTGTAATGGGCCCAGCATTTACAGGTTACCCATGTCCTCATTTATCATGTCAATGATGATTCTTTCCACATACAAGGCTGATCAGACTTATGAACCTATAGTTACCCAGATCACTGGTTGGACCTCCTTTGTGCAGGGGAATGACTGTAGCCATCTTCCATTCCTTGGGCAGAAAATCTAACTCTAGGCTCCAGTTGAAACATGATTCAAGTTGACCAGAAAGGTCATGTTTCATGCTATTTATTAAGCATCCTGGAATGTTACAGGGGTCCATCGATGCAGTGTTTTTGGTCTTGGAAAGTGCATTGTTGACCTGTTTCCTAGTAATGGTTGGGGGATTATGGTATGCGGTATATCCTTTGGACTGTGTAGGGGGGGGGGGGTTATTTGAGCTGACCTTGTCAACTAGAAGGTTGACAATGACCTCTGGTTCAGTATGGGTGATGCCATTTACAAGAAGTTCTGCACATTTTTGCGTATTTCCCTTAAGGTTACGAGCATAGCTATAGAAAGTTTTGTGGTCTTCCTTTGCCTGAGAAGCTATTCTTTCTTCAAATTTGGCCTTTGAAGTATTTATTAACCCTTTTAGCTGCCTTTTTAGATTGGTCAGGGGGCTTTTAGTTTATATGGCTTTGTTCCTCCTATGCCTGGCCAAATTTTTTTTTTCTTTTGTATAACCGATTGGTATTGTGATTCCACCATAGTGGCTTGTGTCGTGAGTTTGTCTTATTCTTAATACACGTGGGCACAGCTCACTATGTACAGCTATCAATATGTCTGTACAGAGATTTTATAAATAGCTCAGCATATGCTATGGTGTTTACTGGGTTTGGGGTGCTTGGAATTTAGTTAAGATGTCGCTTAGTACAGAGAGTTTAGATTATTTCCTTCGGTCTCTCACATTTGATAGGACTTAGAGCTGATATGCTGTATCAAGCCACAAGCATTCGCTGCCTTTTACAAAGGTATTATAGTCTGACCAGGCCCTTTGCTTGTTCTCTTCATGGGATGGTGTTCCCTCTACTCTCTGATGCCAAATTTTCTACCCTTCTTTATGAAGTGTTTGATTTCATCACCATCCTTCCCTTCTCTACCTTTCCTGACAACCTACACCTGGGCACCTCCATATTTGAACCAACCTTTCTGCTGACCCTTATTCCAGTGACAGCAGTAATATCTACCCTCCCCCTCCTACACCACAACACTTTACAGGTGTGCTCAAATCTAGCAGAGGACTGAGGATGGATCACCACTTAACTTGAAGCAGGTTATATTACATTCTGGGGAGATGTGTCTTTCGCCGTAGTGATCATAGGTTGGTTCTAGGCTATCGGCCCTAGGGCCTGTACAAGCCTAGCCATAACAATTCCCTGGCTATTTCTTCCCACAATATTCACTTCCCTAGACCCCTGTCTAGCAGGGTGACTGATGTGATCCCCGGGGTAAATTTCCTATCTCCCATCCAGTCGTCAAGGTTCCTTTTGAAGACGGCCAAGGAGGCGCTCTGCTTGACATGTATGGGCAGTCTATTCCAGAGTATGGGGAGTCTCTGGGTCAGGAACCTATCCTTCCAGCATGTTTTGTTCATTGTGATGACACGGTTTAGGTCCCTGGTGTGTGTGGCTCTGATGGATTGGGATTTAAGTGTAGCATGTTCAACAGCTCTGGGTTTGACATGGCCTTGTATGTTATATAGAGATTGCCTCTGAGTAGACGATATGCAACAGAGTATAGCTGGAGTTTTTTTAGTCGGTCAGCATAGGGCATCTACTTTAGGCCTGTCATTCTTTTAGTGAGGTGTTTCTGCAGCCTTTCCAGTTGTTGCAGATGTCTTGTGAGGTACATACCAAACAGGGAGTTGTACTCTATGATGGGTCTAATGAGGGATGAGTACAGTGGGACAATTACCTCCTTTTTTCTGGATGAAAAGCCCTTAGTGATGAGCTGTGCCACATAGAAGGATTTCCTGACTGTTGTGGCGATGTGGTTATCGAAGATGAGACCACTGTCCACCTGTGTTCCTAAGTCTCATCACACTTTCGGTGTTTAGTGTACTGCCACCTGTGTGGCAATTCATGGGTACATGATTTTTCCCAAAGGGGATAATTATACACTTCTTGGCATTGAGCTTGAGCCCAGGGCTCTGGCACCAAGCATCTGTTTCTGTAAGGCCCTTTTGTAGAATATCCACTTCATTTGGGGATTCAATAATGGCTCCCAGTTTACAGCCATCTGCAAACTTTGTTAGCCAGAGTCCCTTAGTGTTGGCCTGTACTTCAGAAAAGTAGATGTCAAACAAGAGCGGTGTCAGGACTGAACCCTGAAGTACTCCACTTGTCTGGAGTTGGATTTGGAGTCAGTTACTTTTACAGTGGGTTCGGTCAGTAAGCCAGTTGGCAACCCACCGAGTGATGTCAGGATTTATGCCCAGCTTAGTAAGTTTATCTATGATTCCAGAGTGGGGGTGTTGTCGAAGGCCTTGGCGAGGTTCAGCTAGGCTGTGTGGACCACCTTACCCTCGTCCACAGCTCTGGAGACTGATTCGAAGAAGTCAATCAGGTTCAGGAGACACGATCGGCCCTTCATGAACTTGCTTCCTACAGCTCTCCACAATATTAGATGATGTATGAAAGGGTCAACAGTGAATTGCACAGCAGACTGTAGTGACCTTCTGAGGGCCTGTGTTCTTCCCTGTAATGGTGTCACTTTGTACTGTATCCTATAGCTCTCCTAAGAGGGATCACAGGGGATCAGTAGAGTAGACTGTAGTGACCCTTGGGGAAGCTGTGTCCCTTCTCTGCAGTGGTCATCTGAGATACTGTATCTTACAACCCTCCTTAAATTTATTGAATTTTAAGGAGCAGAGTCAAAATAAGACTTATACAGTGAGTCACAAAAGTTATTTTTACAGTGTCATATTTCACAATAATGCAAAATGTCCTGAAGTAGATGAAGATGGCAGCTATGCTGCATGAAGCAGAGTAGTGCATGGTCTGCAAAGACAAGTACAATATGATCAATATTTACCTTTGCTGCACCTCCTGATTTTTGCCATGATTTTCTTCCTTCGGTTATACAGCCTATTGATTTTGTGATGCCACCAGGGTGGCTTATTTTTTGAGTTAGCTCTGTACTTCTTCCTGGTGGGTACAGCTGTCTCTATGCAGCTATTAACATGCTTGTATAGGTTTCTGTGAACAGTTCTGCATAGGCAGCATTGTTCTCAGGGTTTATGGTGGCTTGCAATTTTGCCAGAATATCACTTAATAGATGGAAGGGGTCCAGGTTTTATTTTTACTTCAAAGGAGACCATTTTGTGGTCTGACTTTACCAAAGACATTACACTAGGGGGTGTGCAGCATTTTCCCATATTAGTGAGGACAAGATCCAGTATGGTTGTACCCCTTGTTGGTGTACTGACAATCTGGTCCAGGGAGTTTGTGTTTACAAAATCCTTGAATCTCTGTGCCTGTATGTTTGGTGTCATATAGGATCCCCAGTTAATAGTGGGGTAAAGTCACCCATGAATATGGTATTGAGTTGGATGGTGTTTGTTTCCAAAAAGTTTAAATACATGGCATGGGTTTCCTGGATCATAGAGGGGGACCTATAGCTTGCAAGCAAGTGGTATTGAATTTTGCCTGTGGTGATTTGAACAGGGAGCAGCTCAAGTGCATTGTCCTGTTTGACTAGCACTGAGGTATATTTTTGATGTAAATCGAGACACATCCACCTTTAGTCTGTCTGTGCAGTAGCTGGTTAAAATGTATGGAGGGTATTATAACCTTGCACTGTTGGTGTGCTCTCAGTGGGCTTTACCATATCTCAGTAACTGCACAGATGTCAGCATTCTCTAGGGTGAAGAGAGCTTCTAGGGAGTAGAATTTTTTGTTTGGACTCAAAGCAGTGAGCAGTAAAACCTTCAGATTTTTTTGGTTTTGATTTGCTATGTCAGAAACACTTTCAGTTTGGCATTGCCTAAAAAAGGCACTATGGGGAAAGACAGAGTTTTAGCTAATATTCAAAAGTCTAGAGGGGAGAGATGCAGTACAGACCATCCCTGGCAAAGCAGAGTGGTCTGTTGACCATCTTCTTCCATGCTGACAAATATTGTACCCCCTTAGAATGACACCAAAAACTAAGCCAGTTATTAAAGTCAGTCATCTTTTGTTCGTATTGTGGCATCATCCTTGGAGAAGGTAAAATGCTGCTCAATGCTAAGCTTATACCAGCCTGGGACACATATCCTGAAAGTTCCATGATGTCTCTCTTCATATAGTCTAGAAAGGTACGTCTCATTTACACCCACATGGACTATGACTTGAGTCATGCTGGTACTTCTGGTCCAATGACCTGATTGCATGGGTAATGTGGCGGACCCTAGCCCCTTATAAGCAACTGACTGTGACTTTCTCCTAACTCAGCCTGGTGAGAGGGACATCAGTGTGTCTCACAATAGAGTCTCCATGAACAGAATGCTGGATTGTGTGGTGGCTTAGAATTAGAGGCTCCATGAGATGCGGTTGGATATGTTGATGAGGTTGTTGTTTTGAAAGAGTACATTTGGGGCTGCTGAGGTTATTTATGTGTACTTCTTCTAGGGGGTCTGGCTAGGTTGCATTTAAATGCCTCAGCATATGTGGGTCTATATGTCTGCTTTGAATTGTGTGTGATGGGTGCAGCATGTGGACTGACAACCTTATTGACATTATGAACACTTTTATGTGAGAGCTTTGCCTCCAGTGACATTTTGTAACTACATCTGTCACATACCATATCAGATCATTTGAGAATTAACTGCTTGTCAGTAAACATAAGGCAATTTCTACATTGCCACAGGATGCCCATATCCACCAAGCTGGTAACGGAGATGGTGGGAAAGTTTATATCTATGGCAACAGATCCTTTTTGTTGATTAGATAGTTGGAGTAAATATAAACCAATATCAGGAGAATCCAGTTTGCACCTCTGGGGACAGTGTTTGTCACTGTAAAGTAGTTGTCCTGTGTGCAACTAGGTACTGGTTAAATTTCAATCGTGCTTTTACAGAAAAAATGTCACTCAAGGTGTCTGTGTCTATACAGGGCACTGCCAAATGCTTGAGAGGAAACCAATAAGTAGACCCTGAAAACTTAAGGATGACGAATTTAGGCAGATATTCTGATGTTAGAAACAAATCAAGCAGTACTTATTGAAAACAATGAATTAACTTGACAAGAGTGATGAAAAGAGAGGAGTTGCCTGAATAGCTACTGCCCAACTACTACTAGTGCTGGTGTCACCACAGCTCCATTCTGTTGCAATACAGTGCTCATTTGCTTCTTCTCTCACCAGGAGCAAAACATTAGCACCAATCCCAAGATGAGAAGCAGGCCACAGCCTGTTTGGTGATCCAATCCTGTCCCAGATGGTGCAAAGGTCTTTAGGATTGTTGTAGCTGTTTCCTGGGGGGATGCCTTGAATAGCAACCAGCCAATTAGGAACATCAAGCACAGACGTTCACTGTCCAACCAGAAACAGGCAGAAATCAATGTACTCTGCTCTTTCTCTCATCAGGAGCAGAATATAAGCACAAATTCTAAGCTGTCACCTATGAAGCAGTTATTAGGCTTTCCAGTGATCAGCAGGCTCCAGAAAATAATATCCCTGTGCTTCTTCTCTCACTAGGAGCAAAACAGAAGCACTAATCCCAAGATGACTACAGAGAGGCAGAATGTTGGCTCTCTGATAATTGGTTTTGCAATAGATGTTGCAGATTTTAAAGGTAAGATGGAAAACCTGGGTTAATATCATAAGCACTGCAGTGTGCATTAAGCAGTTAGAGATGAATGAAGGGGTAACTAAGTTTTAGCTATGTAAGTGGAAAGCCACTAATGTTAAGAGAGTAAGATAGATTGAAAGGTGGGGCATTGTGTATTCTGGTTCTATGGAATACAGTGGGATGGCCAATAAATTTAAATAGTTGAAGGGAAGTGATTTCACAAAATTATAATTTTGTGGTTACTCAAAATAGCCAATGAAAGGAGAGAGGGAAGGAGATATGTGGTTAAATTAACATAAGGGGCAGGCAATTTGAAAAACAGTTGTGTTTAAGAATACAACAGCACCAGGGTGGGAAAAATGTCTGTGCGACTCAAGAGACACAGCTGTGGTCTCTTTCCTATTGCAATTAAAAGCAGAATAAAAATAAAACAGTGTAAAGAAAACAAAACGCAGTATACAAACGTAGAAGGCAATAAAGTAATACAAAATACAAGAAAGAAAAAGCAAACTAACCTTTCCCTCACAGCAAGTTCTGGCTGTCTGGGTGAGCTTTTCATTTCAAAAACAAGAAATAGATTAGCACATTGATCTAGGGCTTTTTGAGTTTCTTGGACACATGTTATTTTGGCTTGTGTGCTATAAGAGGTACTCCAACATTTTTTTCTGTTATTTCTGGGATATGTATAGCATGAACAATTAAGATCATATCTGAATATCTGTCAGAATTTATATTTGTTCTTGTAAACTTGCTTAGCGTGGACTCTGATCTTTCCTACACAAGTATTCACTCATAAATGAAACATACATGGTATTGGCATGTAAATGTTGGATCCTCCATAAGTCATAAAATAGTACATTGAGACACATTCTACCTAGGTCTTACTTAAATCCCTAAAAGTGCATTTCCCACCAAAATACAAAAGAAGTACATAATAAACTATAAATGTAGGAAAAAAAGTAAGATCCAGGGGTTGCAGAGCTGTTGTAGTTATTGACCCTAGCTGGAGGTCTATTGTTAGTAATGTTTTATGAAAGGATCAATTATAGATTGGCATTCTTATTTTAATGACAAAGGAAACTTGCTCCTGCATCCCTGTGACTTATAACAGTTGCAGGTATCCCTGCGGTATAGGGTAAACCTATAACTGAACAGTACATGTAAGACCAGTTATTAAGCCTTCAAAATGCTGTACCTTGATAGATGTCATAATGTACGCCTAAAGAATATATACTGACAACTTCAACTCGGCTTTTATTACAATTATCATGAAACACTTCACAAAACAAAGAAATTCAAACAAGCAAAAGTGAAAAACAAAATAATTACCTTATTTAGTAATGTGTGTTAACCGTGCCCCTGTCCTTAACCCTAACAGTGCAGCATACCTTGAAAAAGCTCTTTACATAGCAGTACCATGGCACAACAGTGCTTGGACACTCACCATGCACACAAATACACATGCGCATATTAAGTCTATCTCCTTATCCAACCCTTGCCCTAATCCTAAAACACACACACTTGCACACAAACTCCCAGCACAACCACTTACATTACTCGACCAAACCAGAAGTCACAAAATAAAATATTTGCACAAACAGCCTTTACTAAATAAAACACTCACATAAACAGGTCTTCACTCAAAATGGTCTACAGTTCACTTCTCACAAATTAGTGTCGACCAAGTGAAATATAACCATATATACAGTATGGAAAGTCCTGCCAAGATGTTCACCTGATCCTTTACCACCATGCCATGTTATGCAGTATAGCCCAAACTTCAAAACTCTTGCTGCATATTTCTGGACTGCACTGTACATTCATAGGTATATACTAGGTTAATGACCACAAGGTCCTTTTTAAACATAGACACGCAACCCCAAATGTATCCAACAAGATTTGCTACCCAAGATTATTTTTAGGGGTATGTGTCTGCTAGGCTAAGTGTGGCTACAGTGTTCGTACTGATGTATCTAGGTGTTGAAATGTGTCTTGAATGAGTCTAATAGCCTTTTTACAGCATTATGCACCTCAGCACATGCTGCATTATAGGTCCAGGGGTTGCAGATGAGGATCAACAACTATGGATGCATGTCTTATTCAGCACTGCCTGCAACCCATAACATGCAACAATATAACAAAGCAATATAGTAGGTGTGGCTTGCTCCCTGCCTGCAGGGTACTTGTGTACATAATCCTTCACATGTGTGAACCTTCCAAATAGATGACTGTGTGGGAAATATCTTCACAGGATCCTTTGGTATAGGTCAGACATGTTCTAGATGGTCAAATCACAGGAACTGAATAAGTATTGCATGAACACATCATGAAATAATGCCTTGTGCATTGTAGACAATGTGGTAGTTAAGGGAGTAGAAGCCCTTCCTGTTGATGTATCATGGTCACTCTGCACATGGTTGGGACTTGATGGCAATGTTTTTCTTATCTAGATCTCCCAGAATATAAGACAATTGAAAGATGCATTCAGATGCCAACATTGTGGCATTTTCTCTCCTCTGCAGTCATGGGGAACCAGATGTGCCTGTCCATATGTTGTATCATAATGTCAAGGAACTAGTTCAGGATACATGAGGTGAGCACTTGTGATATTCCTAACATATCAACTATATATTTCATCAGAAGAGGAACTGAAAGCACAACTACAAGTGGTCAAAACTTTCTCAGATGATATAAAAATGTAGAGATGAAAGGTTAATATTAGAGGCCCAAGACAGTGGGCTATGTACAGATTGGTTTACAAAGTCCATTGAACATGTGGGAGAAACAGACAAATGTAGGTTTTGTAAAACAGAATTGGAAACAATTGCACACCTTGTTGCTGGTTGTGACATACTAATTGCAGAAGGACTGTATACTGAAAGGCATAATAATTTGGCAAGACTGTTGCACTGGAGATTGTGCAAGCATTATAACATTGAAGTGGCTGAAATACACTGGAAACATGAGCCACAAAGTATCATAGAAAATGATGAAGTTCATATCACATGGGATCATCCATTAACAACAGTTCAAAAGATAGATGTTAGAAAACCGAATATAGTTGTCCAAGAAAAGAAGACAAAAGTAGCATTAATCATTGAAATCGTCACACCCAGTGACTACAGTGTCTTGTGTACAGAGAGACACAAAGTCATAAAATATGAGGATTTGCAGGCAGAAATGAGAGCAATGTGGAAGAAAGAAACCCAGACAGTTCCAATAGCAGTAGGAGCAACGGGTCTTATTAAAAAGAATCTACAATCATATTTAGATACGTTGTCAATACATGTAACACCATACAAATTGGAGGAGGAGTCATTACTGGGCACATTGTAGGTGCTATGAAGAGCACTTCTGGCTGACATCAAAGGCTGAAACAATACTAATTTCATGAACTTTAATTGTACTTTGACTTAGGAATGTGGGTCCATTCCCGTCATGGTACAAGAAGCCCAAAAGACTTGGAGAAATTAAAACAGACTCAAGGAACTAGTTCAGGATTTATGAAGTGAGCACTTGTGATACTCCTAATATATAAACTGTGCAGTTCATCAGAAGAGGAACTGAAAGTACAACTACAAGTGGTCAAAACTTTCTCAGATGATATAACAAATGTCATTTTGTCTTGATAAATTTGCAAAAGCAACCTTTAAAGCAGGAAAGCTGCAGCACTAAGAAAATATTAGTCTGGCATAAGAATGTAATATAAAAGAACTTGAGCAAGAGGGAGTGCATAAATATTTGGAAACTGATAACGGATCTGAAATGAAACATGAACAAATGCAAATAAAACTTAGTAAGGAATATTTTACAAGACTAAAATTAATTGAAAACAGCTCTGACATCTAGGAACAAAGTCCATGCTATAAACCAATTTGCTCTTCCTGTCCTAACTTACAGTTTTGGACTGACTGACTATCCCCAAAAGGTATTGGATCAGTTAGACAGGAAAACAAGAAAAATGCTTCATGCTTATCAAATGTTCTACAAAAGTCAGTCTAGGAGATATGCTGCTACTTAATGTAGTGTCAGAGAAAGGAAAACAATATACAACATGATTAATCAAAGCTTTGCTAATTTTTTATACAAATTTAAAATTCAGCATGCCCTCATTTTTTATCAACTGGAAATCAGGTTGCCTCAGATGACTGAGGAATGCTACAAGGAACCAAGAAAAATGTAGAAGTTTACCAAAGGAGCAAAGCAAACATTTTACAACATCAGGAAAGGAAAACAAATGTATGTGGGACATCCTTCTGGTGTCATGGCACACAGTTAATATTTTGCTTTTTTTTAATTAGTATTTATTTTTTTTAAAAACCTTTATTAAATTATCACTTTAATTGAAAAGGAAAACAAAACATTTTACCATTTTTCCATTTACATACTTTATGCACTGCATATGAGTTTCCTAGCTTCCTCCATCTATTTGCTTACAACAATGTCCATCCAACTTTAAAACTGCACTACACAACCATCTTCTCTCCAAGTGGACATGTGACTAATCCACTACTCACTCAGCCATTACTTAATCTTCCAATTTTAACCCCAAAACTTTAACCTTAGCTTTTGCTAATAAATCTTTCCTTTGCTTCTGACAAACTTTGTTTTTCTCTACACCTCCTCTTAATTCCATTACACCTTATTCCTCCCTCCCTCCTTTCTTCCTTTCCCTTCCCTTTTTCATCGGCCTTCCTGACTGTCCACTCCTTCATCCACCTGTCTCTCTTCCTTTTCCTTCCTTCCCCCATTACTCCTTACAGTAACTTCTGCTTACCTCTTAATCAAGTTGTATTTACATTTACATACTCAGCTTGATTGTTCTTAAAGCCTTACAATACTAGGCCTCTTTTCTTGCATACATCAAACAAATCTTGATATCATCATTTTGTTTTGCACTATGTTCTGCTATTATTGTACCCATGTACTATGAATATGCTCATTCCCTTATGTCAAGAAGTTTGTAGCAGGTTTATTTAATTCTATGTAAAGTCTTTTCAAGAAAATGTTATGTTTATTTCATTCTATGTAAATTCTTTCATGAACATTTGATGTACATCTATTTGAACATTTTTGAACTTTTATGTTAATGTCTGTTAATTTTTATTGTACTTGTTGTGTCACTCGAGCTGAATCTTTTTTTGAACTCTCTGAACTTTTATAATTTCTGTAAGTCATTTTGTACTTGCTTTGTCCCCAGGCCTCCATTGAAAATAGGCTCATCTTGGCCCAGTGGACTTTTCTGGTAAACCAATGCCAATAAAGAAATATATGTTTCCTTTCTTCATGAAAACTCTCACTCAGCACAAAATTACATAAATTGTTGAATTTCTGCCTTTTCTTAAACCTCTAACTTTAAAAAAGCAAAATATTTACTGTATGGACTGACGGCTATACATGCTATGCTACTGTACAGAGAGGGCCCTCCTTGCTTTTGTCTGACATCTTTACACCAAGCTGCTCTTGCAGTGAATTTTCTCTCTTACTTTGAGAAAAGACTCAAGGTTCCAAGGTATATTAGTACATTCAAAACAATCAGAGATTCTGAGGAGTGCACATTGCAAAATTCTGTAAGTTCTCAAAGTTGAACAAGGACATGGGATTGTGACATAAAACAAAAAAATCAAATAATTTCTTTTTAAGTGCATTATTCTCTGAAGGTATCTTTATGACTCGGAGAGAAATGGCCATCTTGCAAATACAGACATAATAAGCATCACTTAAGCAACAAAATGTACATAAAGTCTGGACTAACCAGCATGATGGGTTTTCATGCAAAAACAAACTCAATATGAAAAAAATATACTCCGATATCAAGTGGTGGACCATAGAATCATAAGAGGTTACTAGGCTAACGGCCCCAGAGCCCTTACAGCGTAGCCAAATTCAACCTGTGTTCCCAAGGGTGACTTGTTTTAGCAGACACTAAAATCAGCACCTATTGCCCCTTTCCAAGAGGGACAGAGGTGGAACCCCTGGGGTGAATTTCTGGTTGCCCATCCAATCATCCAAATTGCACTTAAATAAGGTCAACAAGGTACTTTGTTTAAAATGAATAGCAAGCTTGTTCCAAAGGTGAGACAACCTCTGTGAGACAAATCTGTCTCTCCAGAAAGTTCTGTTAATGTCACACACTAGGTTAAGGGCCCTTGAATGAGTGACCAGTGTGCCATTTGACTTGCAAATAAGCAGCATTTCCATCAAAGCTGGGACAGAGATTGCTATATATGCAAGGCACAGGTCACCTCTGAGCAGTCTGTATGACACAGAATAAAGTGACAATGACTTCAGTCTGCCTGTTTAAGAATGATCTTGAAGACCCAGAATTTTCTTTGTAAGGAACCTTTGTGTTCTCTCCAATTGATGCAGGTGTTTGGAAAGCATTGAACTCTCTTACTGGCCTAAGGAGGGAAGAGTACAGGGGGGTTATAACCTCTTTTCTGGAGGCAATGCCCTTACTTATGAGATGAGCAATATAAAATGTCCTTCTGACCTCTGTGTAGACATGGTGATCAATGTTAAGTTTGCTGTCAACCTGTGTTCCCAGATCCCTCACCACTGACCGTGTGCTTATGATATTGCTATTGATGTGGCAGTTTGCAAAAACATAACTTTGCTGAAGGAGATAATGCATTTTTTTGCATTAAGTTTAAGACCATGACTTTGGAACTAGTCATTAGTCTGCGTAAGACCTTCTTGCAAGATGTTGACATCGCTAGGGGTTTCAATGATTGCGCCCAGTTTGCAGTCATCAGCAAACTCTGTCAACCACAGTCTTGATGCCTGCACTTATGAGAAGTAGATTCCAAACAGTAGGGGTCCCAGAACTGATCCCTGTGGAAGACCACTGGTTACAGATCTGCTGGAGGATGTAGAGTCCCCTATTTGGACTGTATGAGTTCCATCAGTGAGGTAATTTGCAACCCATCTGACAATATATGGGTTGATACCCAACTGGGTGAGTTTATCAATGATGCCTAAGTGGGAGCTTGTATCAAATGCCTTGGCTAAGTCTTGGTAGGCCGTATGCACAGATTTGCTCTCGTCTAGGGCTTTGGTAACTGGTTTGAAGAAGTCCACCAAGTTTAGAAGGCATCATCTCCCCTTGACAAAGCAAAACTGGGTGGGGTCAAGCATTTGGAGGCTTCCTATACCTTTGTTAAAAAGGTCCATAATGATTCGTTCCATGGCCTTGCAGATAAGGCTGGTCAGGCTAATGGATCTATAGTTCCCAGGGTCTGTGGATGCACCACCTTTGTGTAAAGGGATGATGGCAGCTGTTTTTCATTCTGCTGGGATGAAGCCAGTGCTTAGGCTGTGATTGAAAAGCCTTTTCAATGGTGATGCTAATTCCTATTTTAACCCATGTAGAACACAGACCAGGATGTTGTCTGGTCCCATAGATGCTGTGAGAGGGCATTTAAGACCTGCTTCTCAGAGATTCTAGATGGGGGACAGGTGTTTGGGATGCTTTTGGGCATATATGGTGGGGACAGGGGAGTGCAGTTTTCACTGAAACTGTCAGCCAGCAGGTTTGCTATATCCACAGATTCTATATATGCAGTACCATTAACTACGAGTTCAGCGCACATCTGGGCTTTACCTTTGAAGTTACCGATGTAACTAAAGAATGCCTTGTAGTTATCCTTGGTTATGGACGCTAATTTGGACTTGTAGTTAGCTTTGGAGGACTTCACCAGGAATCTTATTTGCTTGTTTAAGTTGAGGAGGGAGTGTTTCCAGTTTTGAGACCATTCCTTCCTGCTCTTAGACAGCAATTTCTTTCTCCTATTGCACAGCCTATTAATGGCAGTTGTCCACCAGGGAGGTTTGTTAAGATCTTGCTTTGGTTCTATCAGGTATGGTAGAGTCAATACAATTGTACAGGTGCTTGTATAAAGCATTGTTGTGTAACTCAGCACAGTTGTCTGTTCCATCAGGTGGGGGAGGGGCTTTGAAGCTATTTATGCCATCATGTAAGAGGTTGTAATTGGCCTTGGAGAAGTTTTTAATCTATTTCTTGTTAATGAGAGGGGTCTTGTGTTATAGTTACCTCTGGCAAGACTGATTTGTGGCCAGTTCTCACCAGGGATGGCCACACACTGGGGGTGGTGCAGCAGTCTCCCATGTTGGTAAGCACCAGGTCCATGATGTTTGAGCCCCGTGTGGGTGCGTCAACTAGCTGGTCCAGAGCATTGGATTTAACAAAGTCCCTGAACGTTTAAGTGAGTGAGTTAGAACACATAATTTACCCAATTTATGGACGGGTAATTAAAGTCACCCAAAACCAGGGTATTTGCTTGTATCTTGATTGACCTGACTCAAGTAGATCCAAGTAGGCTGAGTGGATGTCCTGATTTATGGAGGGGGTCCTATAAACTGGCAATGATCCAACCTAGAAGCAAACAAAGTGCACTTGAGATATTTCTTTTTAATGGAGGTAATGACCAATAACCATGTGCCACAGGTGGTAGTTTAGCTACCTGCAATAGTTTCAGAGAGAAGCAACAGCTGATAAGGTTAGTGAGGACCGTCATTGGGCAGGTGTATCATGTTCACCAAGGGACCAGAAAATGACAACAATGTTATCTACAGTAAAATAAAATACACTAGAACTGCTCTACAAATATACCTAGACAGAGTAGACAGTCTATGGAGAGAATATACATATTTCTGTTCCCTGACATTAAGCTGTTAAAGGTTTTCATACTCTTTCTATTCATGTGGATTTACGCAGTAAGTTTTGCCACCAATGAACTGCAATAACATGGACAGAATTTAACTATGTTTACAATAAATGCATTTATCCTTAGTTTTTCTCTTTCATAACATCTAAAATAGTTAACATAATGCTCTATAATGTAAATGGGCCTAATTATGTGACAATGTAATATCTTGCGTGTTCATATGACCTAGTAGCACAGCACAAAATGGATGAAACTGACTGAAGGTTTCTTGATTTTCTTAATGCCTTGTCCCATGACACCTCCCTCTTTCAAGCATCACACATGCAAGATGTCAAACTGGGAAAGAGTTGAAAGTTGCTATGCACACACCTCACTGAGGATGGACTTGTGCATTGCTCCAGTCAGTGCCTGCCTTCTAGATGTCATCTACACTCCAGAAATTTCAGATACTGCTTTAACACCAGGACCAGTAATCAAACCAGAGTCAACCTGCCACTCTTCTGCACCACAGTGCCCGACAAAAGTTTGTGATTTATTTGTTTATAATATTACCCTCTGCAGTTTGGCCATCCATGTCCTCATCTTCTCAACTCTCTCAGTCTCCGTTTCTGCCTTGGCTTGGGACAAGGGCATGGTACTAAAACTGCTATACACAGCTGACTGTGTATTCCACATAAGCACAGCACTGGTCAGTATGTGCTAACCACATTCCCTCATGAGCAAAACAAGATGCACGTTCTTTTCTCTGACATATTTAAAGCCCTATTCATCATCTTCTTGACCTCTGCCAGAAAGCTGCCCAGCAAATGGTGGACCCACCCTTTCCCCTTCCCATGGAAGAGCAGGCCTCCACTCACTCAGGCCATTCAAACAGCTAACCATCTAACATCCACGAAGTTAGTTGAATCTGGGTCACCAGCATTATACACAGAAATGCAAATCCTGTGACAGTGAGTACAGTCCCATGTTTCTTGATGTATTAGTTGGGATCCTTATACAAGTAGAATTGTGCCCCACTGCACTTTTGTTGTTGAAAAGAACACATTGTGTTTTTGTTCTGGACCTTTAACTATCTATCTAACCGCTGTTGACTGGATTAGTCCTACTAGGCTATTGGTCCCTTTTCAGAGGAGACCCAAGATGGTAGTCATACTACTGGGGAAATTTGGTGCTTTGGAAAAATATAGGACTACTTGGAAATTTCATCATTTTCATAAAAGAAATGGAACACTTCATTATTAAAGAATATGTTTAAAAAATGTTCTTATGGCAACTGCCCTTATCTATGCAAGTCTTATGTAGGAAGTTATGATATGAAACCATTATGGATTAGTTTTTTTTGACAGACTGTGGATGTTTCTTGATCGCAAGAATCATGCATGTAAACTGGCTAGGAGGGAAAGATTTAAAACTGATTTTGAACTTCAAGATTTTTCATGGTGTTTAATGCTAAAAAGTTAAAAGTCAGTTAAAGTATAAAATATATGAGCAAAGCTTATGTGGAATATGTTGAGTTGAGGAAAATGTCACTGTTTTTATTGAATACCCTAGTCTTCAAAATTTTAGGATTTACTTTATCAGACTGTATGATGTCCCACAACTTTTGTATTTAAATTTAGATATGGTATTGGACCAGAATCCAAAAATTAGTGCAAGTCAGCCCTGATTCAGAAAGACCTGCTCTTAGTGCAAGTGACTTACTTTGGTGTAATGCCTATCTATAAACAGGCGTACACCAGGGGCCACATTTCAAAAGACTTGCTCTCAGTGTAAGTGGTCACAAAAGCACATTTTTTTTTGGGAATTGTACCCCCTGTAAGAATACTATAAAAACTGTTCTTATGAAATAGTTGATCGATGTGATAAATATCTTATGGGCGCTTTGCAAATGTTATGTTAAGATATTTTGTTTACACGATGTCATGAATTATTATATAACAAACTGTGGGATTGCTCCTTGATTTTAAGTTAAAAAAATGGTTGTGACAAAAGAGGGTGGGGGGGATATTTTGTGATGCCTGACTGTTGTTCCACATCTGTGTATGTGTTTCTTTCATATGGCTTGATTATATATTTTTCTGTACACAGCTTTTGTTCATCCGTATTATTGCTCTGTCTTGTTGTATATGATTTTATGCTGTATTGTTTTCTGATGTTTGGTCAAAAAAATTCCTACTTTTTTTGATAGGTTCCAAGGGATCTTTTACATCCACCTGACCAGCAACTCGAGCAAGTGGGACCTTGGATTAATATTTCCTCTGACAGACAAGACAATAAGGAGTACAGGACAACCCTAATCCTGCACTGCAGTGTCAGAAGTTCAGTCACCTGCCATGAAAATAGAACCCACAACCATGTTCAATTATATGCTTAACGCAAATCATGTCTACCTGTTAGATACTATGGACCAGAAACAATTAAAAACAATAGATAGTTTTTTCACAAAAGCTTAACTGCATGCTAAACTTGAGATGTGAGCTGGATGTGAATTCAAATCATTCAGTGCTGACCATGGAAAGAATAGGTAGTATAACACAGGGAAGGGAGTTTATCCCACTGAGGATTTATCAGTAGGTGAAGGAGGAGTGAGTATGTGTATACAAGCACATTTCTGTGAGATGGATCATCCTGGAACATGGCAGCCCGTAACCATGAAGGGACTTAACTAAGGGAAAAAAATCAGTTGCCTGTTGATCAGATGAAAGAGCTTAGGACACATATTGCTATATATCCCTGTCCCATCAGGGCAACTGGATGTGACAATTTAGGTTAAGTCCGATGAAGTTAAAGAAAAGGCCCTCCTTCGAGATGTAGTAAACAATCCTGCCAGTATTTCTTCAGTGTCTCGGTTGGCCCAGGAAGAGTATATTGTTACATATGGGGGTTTGATATGGGAGCCAAATTACTCACACAGTCAGCCATGCCATGCCAATAGTGTGGGCCACCATTTTGTTACTACAGCATAAGTAACTGACTCTAGTTTAAAAGAGGGTACTTTCACATACAAATTCAGTACACATACAAATTTAGTACAGGTGAGACCATCATCTTCTATTAAGTTTTCTTTTTTCTTGGCAAAATCTGATCTTCATAGTAGCAGAGAACATATCAGTCTTACAGTTTTGAGATCTTTACCATTTAAGACAATCAGATTTCAGGAGTTACAAGGGCATGAATAACGCATGACCATATGCATATTAATTTGCCATTCAGTTTCCCTGAATTTCAACTCTTTGAGATCCTAATGTCCTATGCTGTAATTGCTAATTCCACATTTCAATAAGAAGTCACTGTTGATGCAGTTTATAACTGTGCACATTTGGTGATTACATCATTTTGGGAGAGACCTCCCTCTTCATGTTAATGCAAGTGAGCTTGCCACCAACTTGAGGGTGCAGGAGGGCTTTTTTCTATCAAAAATTACTTACTTTTGAGTTTCTTCAGTGTTTGGAATCTCAGGCAGTCTAACTTAGCCATCTGAATCCTTGTCAAGTTGATGTTTAGGAGATTCAAAGAGGAACCCATCCATTCAGATATGTCTACTGCACTCCTGTAGGACAGCTGACACCAAAGGCTACAGTTATGGTTTGGTAAAAGGGTGTTTGGGAATGAAGCACAATAGTTGGGCAGTGATCTAAGGATAGGTCACAATAAAACCTCAATTTTTTTTTCAAAATCTAAAGTGTAGTAAACCCAAATAAAACTTCAGACCACAGTTTGAACCCACTGTAATGCTACTGAAACCTTCTTTTTAAAACCACATAAGCACAAAAATATTAAATCATTAAACTGAATCTCAGCACATTATTTCAGAGAATAATGGATGCAAGAAACAGGTCACTGGAATCAGCAAAAGAAAAATGTTTTTAAACCAAAGGAAATAATTGACAGCTTATCAGCATGTTGAGAATGAAGAAACCTATAAGAAAACATACCTACTCCTCAAAATAAATGTTTCTTTATAGTTCTAGCGGTTTCATTTTCACAAGTGTTCTTGCATGATTATGTGCATTTCTTTCTGTAAAAATCTGTACAGAGTTGTCTTATTTTTCATCAGACTGGCTGCCAGTTTCTTGAAAGTCATCAAAATGCTTGAACAAGGACAATCCCTAGGATTCAGAAAGCTCCTCACGCTGCTCACATAAATCATCTACTGCAACTGGGTCAATTTATTCAATAGTAAGAAAATGCGATTCAGAGATAGCTATGGCCACAACGAGACTGACCCCATTTATTAGCTCTTTAGCATATCTCTGAATTGCCTTTCTTTAATACCAGCACTGTCAGACCTTACAGTGGCAGTGTTTTTCCTGGAGGCCCATGCATCATGTTGGCAAAGGCACCCCCCTAGACACACACACACACAGAGACACACACGCACACAGAGACACACACACGCACAGAGACACACACACACACGCACACAGACATAAATATGCGAGTGGACACATGCATCCACACTCTCGATTCTCTGTCCAACTCCCATAATGTGACCACCCAGGCAGACACATGCATAAATACACTAATCCTTTTTCATTCAGGAGTGAATGGGTGACCACTGCCTTTTAATGGAGTTAACTTTTTCAGCAAAAAGTGGAAATTTACACAGGTGAGTGACTCTGTGAATCATGCAGCAGTATAAATAGGGAGCTGTGTCATTTCAAGAGGAGACCACATGGCTAATTAGTATTAGCCATTCTTTCAGAATGGCTCACTAGCATGCAGCTTGGCCAGCAGAACCACACTCTGTGCTGAGACTTCTAAAACAGAGAAACCTTGGTGGTAGTTTCAAAACACAGCCATTAAGTTAACACTAAATACATACTATACAGCTCCAGGAAGCCTAAGAAAACACTTGTAGTCAGTGTTAACTCCACTCTGGCTCACTCCAAGCCTCTCCCTGCCCCCAATTCCCATCCACCCCAGTACATCTAAATTTATAGATACTTAACCACACCCCTGTTATAACATCCTATCAGCTTTCACCTAACATACTCTTTCCATCCTGTTAATACATACTATCAACTTTCACCTAACATTTTCTCCACCCACTCTATTACCTCTAAATTGACCATCGGATCTTCTGCTATGTCATACAAACAACAGATCCTAACTACTATGCTCCTTCTCTCATAATGCTACACTACTCTTTACTACCCATTCTGCTGGCCACTTATTTACTCACCTTGTATGAAAACCAGTTTTTCACTGGTTATCAATACCCAAAAGGCCATACTATCACCCCAGCTGTAATGCATCCCACCTTCAGCCATGCTAATAATAATGGGTCCAACTCAACATCTTGTTCACTCTTTCAGCATACTAACCCATCACACATTAGCCCTAGATCTAGACAATACTACAAACTTTTAAACAAGCTCCTGAAGTTTATCACTAAGTACAGACCTAGCCTAATACTCAGTGGTGATATTCACCCCAACCCAGGCCCATCCACTATTGATATATACACCTCCTCTACTTGTAACCTAAGCCATAAAACTATATTCAGTAGAACAACTAACTCACTCCTGGCCTGTCATCTCAATATTAGGAGCATTAACAACAAGGTACATGAATTGCATGCACTCCTGGCTGTCCACTCCCCTGAGATTCTCTGTCTGAGACCTGGTTAAAACCCAACACTACTGATAATGAAGTGTTACCACCTGGGTATAACATACACAGGCTGGATCATGTTTCCAGTAAGGGGGGTGGAGTAGCTATACTCTACAAATCTGAGTTGAATGTGACCATAGATGTTACTCAACCACCTCAGATTAATAACTCCGAAATTCTTGTCACTAGATTGAAACTTAACAAAAGTAAATGCATCAACATCATCTGCATGTATATTCCCCTGGGTAACAATACAGCCACACTGGAAAACACCATACACTGGCTATCATGTCATTACCCCCAAGAAACCCTACTACTTGGAGATTCTAACATAGACTGGGGCACCTGTTCCTCAGAATCCCCTTCTACCCACATTAACCTGCATGCATTTACACAAATCATAACCACTCCTACCAGGCTAGGTAAACCCAACCAAAAAGAAAGCATACTTGACTGGGTACTCGTAAATAGTAACCCCCAACTGTACACCACTGGTACTCTCCCCAATGACCTAAGTGACCACCTTCTCACTTATATAGTTAAGCAAAAAGCCATTAACCCCCCCAACAACCCTTACTCAGAAAAGTCAGAAACAAAAAAGACTATGACCCTGTTAAATTCCAACAGGAACTTAACTCCTGTAACTAGTCTATGCTAAAACACCTCCCCTTAGAGGAGGCAGTTGCATATTTTAACAACAAATTTCTTGAAATCCTTGATTTGTATGCACCTGCCCGTTCAAAGAGAACAAAAGCAAAAACTGCACCATGGCTTTTTAAAGAGTCTAGACTAAAAATTACCAGTAGAAACAAAGTTTGGGTTCTATGGTGCTCTACTAAAGACCCCCATGATCATGTTAAATACAGGCAAGCTAGGAATTAAACTAAAAATCCATTTTACAAGACAAAAAACAATACTACTGTAATTTACAGACAGCAAACCAAAACAATCCTCAGAAGTTCTGGGCAGGTGTGAATAATCTACTTCATCCTGGAAAAAGTCTACCCCTATCCCCGCTGCTACCATTGATAACCCCCCCGAGGATGTTTCAGACAGTTTTAACTGTTTCTTTACTGAGACAATTCAAGCCCTAGCTAGCCAATTACCTCCTAGCTCCCTTGGCCCTGATAGTACCACCCCTATTATCCTACTCGTTCATCTTCCAAGCAGTGTCCACGTCACTTATCTGTGCCTTAAAACCCACCACACTCTCTGCTGACCAACTCCTCACAGAGTACCTTCAAAAATCAGCTGATGCTATTGCCTACCCAGTATCAATACTAATTAATCATAACATAGCAGAGGCTAAAATTCCCACCATTTGGAAAATATCCTACATAATTCCACTACATAAAGGAGGCTCCTCCACTGAATTCTCCAATTATAAACCAATTTTCCATTTGGAAAGATTACAAAGAAAAATGTATACACAAAATTCATGCACCACCTAATCCAGAATCACCTCATGACAGATACCCAACATGGCTTCCATCCACACCACAGCACTACTTCAGCCCTACTAGCTTTTACCAATACCATAAACAATAACCGTGACAATAATCACATATCCTCAGCCCTCTTTTCTTGGATCTTTCTAAGGCATTTGACATGGTGGACCACCAACATTTGATTCACACCCTGCAAACTTTCTGTCTAGATTCCAAAGCCTTCAATGGTTGAAATCCTACCTCAATGGGAGGCAACAGGCTGTTCTCTGGCAGAACAAGCTCTCTAACCTACTACCTAACACCCTTGGAGTACCACAAGGCTACATATTAGGGGCCCTACTGTTTTCCATCTTTATTAACCATTTGTATACTGTCATCCCAAATGTCAGCTGTATCCAATACGCTGATGACTCCACCCTGATTTGCTCAGCTACATCGCCTACAGATTTGTGGTCTGCTACCCAGTCCACATTTAATACTATAGAAAACTGTTTCTCTGAATGTTGATTTATACTAAATCCCAAAAAAAGTAAAATGCTGCTATTCTCACCAACACAAAGGTCTGCTGCTTTTACTTTTACCATAAATGCACATGATGGCACAATCATCTCCGACCCCTCTACAAAACTATTAGGCGTCATTATTGATAACCTAAAATTCGACCTACATGTATACCAATCGATCAAAAAATTGGGTCACTGTACAGAATAAAAGCCTTCCTAACCTCTCCTCCCAAAATTGCCATAGCTCGCTCTCACCTACTTTCAACACTTCTATATGCATCCCCCTTCTCTCTAATCTAAATAAGACTGTACTTAATAGACTGTCAACCTGTTATAATCACATTGCCAGGTTTGCCACTAGCCTGCCTTTTAGGAAACACCACTGCATCAGCTTAACCAGCTTGGGTGGCTAGAACTTCCCAGTCTAATCCAATATAACCTTCTGATTATGGCTAATAAAATCCTTTATAATCCGGATAGTACTCCGGCACTTAAAAATATTATCACCCCCTGTAACAATCTGAGACTGCTTTGATCCTCCAACAGACTACTAATTCAAACAATCAAAATTGAAGAACAAATCCAGAAGCACAATAGCAAAATGAACAACCAGATAAAGTGTACTAGAGTTTATTGCGACCAAAAAATGCAAATAGAATTTTAATCGCTTTTGGCTGCGTTACTCCAGCCTTCATCAGACATTTTCAAACTGCTGGTTAAAACATTATATACTGCACATAATACAACCAATAATTCAATTATTTAATCAATCAATTTAAAATTCAATCCTACCATAAGATAAAATAAAATAAATATATATGAATTTCTCAGCAATATAAATGGACTTGAAACATGGAGTCTATGACTGTGTATGCAAATATTACAAGAAGCCATAAATAATATGTTAAATTTTACCTGAACATGTTATTAAATATAAACCCATCATACAATTTACCTATTAAAATACTTTAATTTTAAAATACTAGTAATAGAGATGGAATCATTCAGTCCTGGAAATTGTGTGGCATTTCAATATACCTGCCACCAATATTCTTTAGATTCTAATATAATTTTCCAAGGACCTTTTCTAGGGGATGGAACCACTTGTTCCAATATTAAAAATTTAAAATTATGCGCTGAATCTTGTGCTATATGTCTATATAGTGCATTATTTTCTGAATGTCTACTGATATCATAGACATGGTCATAAATGCGCTGTTTTAATTTTCGTTCAGTTTTTCCAATGTAATAAGCTGAACATTGTGTGCATAATGCTGCATATACTACACCGGAAGTATTACAATTATACCTTCCTTTTACTTGTATGAAAATGTTATTAATAAAAACTTGTTCAGTTTCCATAATATATGAGCAATATTTGCACATATTACATTTCCTCATTAAGCCTACTGAACTTCTTTGTACTTTAGAACAAGCGTTACACCAATCCTTTAGGTTCCTATCTCTTTTATATATAATGGATGGCTGTATTCAGGGGCGGCTCGTGGCATCAGACTGCAGCCCCCTCAGCAAAAAAGAACAGAAAAACGTACTGTTAGTTTTTTAATATTTTATTTATTTTTTTATGTCTCAGACTCAGTTGTGTTTAGTGTTGACTTACTTGTTTCTCTGTTGCCGACTCGGCGAGTACGCGCATGTGCAGTTAGATCACTTCGGGTCGCGGACTCGCGGTAAATTTATAACAAGACTTTTTTTCTTTTTCCTATCTGCTGCAGTCCGGAGAGCGAATTGCAGCATCAGTATGATGCCCAGCAGTCTATCTGGTTCCAAACCACATAGAATTAGAAGGGGTTCGGACTGCGACATCCGCAGACACGTACATGATGTGCTTGAGCTAAATGGCTGCTAATTGGTTGTCGCTCTCTTCCCAGGCTTTATGGGCTGGGAAAAGAGGAAGAAGCAAACGGTTACAGCCAGTTTCGGTCAGGACTTGTCTTGGGTGGAACAGGACAGGTGGATTATTATTTTGTGTTTTTAACTTTTTGCTTGCCTTGGAGTTGGCAGTCTAACTTTGTTTGCTGGAGCCTGGACGTGACACAGACACACAGCAGCTGCAGAAGTAGAGTACAGACTGAAGGGAGTGTTTATCTTTATCTTTTCTTCTTGGTGGTGGTACGTATGGTATATCATATGTTCATATAGGCTCTGTAAACCAACTCCTCCTAGAGACTTGTTCTTGATATAAAATCATTGTTTTATTTACTGTGATGCCAAATGATTATGGAATATTGTCCATTAAGTAATTTTTATGCAACTATGGCCAGATTTCAGGTAAACAGGTTGAGACATTATGTGAACTGCTTAAAATTGTATTGGAGAAAAATATTTTTTATCTTTGATAATAAGTATTACTACCTTAGTTCTAAATGGATGGGAGAATGAAAATATTTATAATGGTCATGAGTGTCATGTAGGTAAAGTGCGTTTTTTTTTTAAAGCTTTGTGGACAATGTATTCCTGATTTGGGAATGGGAGAGTGGTGAGTTGATACAGTTCATTGATTATTTGAATAATAGTACTAATTTTCTGAAATTTTCCATGCATAATTCCTCGAGTAGCATGGAATTTTTAGATGTTGCCATTAATTATGATGGGACTGATTAACATACATACATACCTCAGTCAGTACATAGAAAGAATGTACATAAGAATAACTACCTGCATAGGAAGAGCATGCACTCTTCCCATGTGTTTAAGGGAATTGTTAAGGCACAGATGACACAAATAAGTAGGCTAAATACTGATTTGGGTGGATGTGAACCACAAATGGATGAGATAATGCATGAATTTATTGATAGTGGCTATGAATCTAGGTTACTAGCCATTCTTAGACAAGATGTTATTGCATCTAGAAATTCTGTAGCTAGACCATATTTTGGTAATGCCCCAGTAGAAATGGAGACAACTGAGGTCCTTAGGAATAATAATACTGTACGCTATGTCACTACTTTTAGTATGTGTAGTGAAGGTATTAAAATATTTATAACTGATAACTGGGGCATTTTTAAAACTTTGCATGAGTTACAAGCATACCTCTCAACTGTACAGATTTTCGCAGAATGTCCAGATTTTTGCCTTATATATTTGGTCCGTTTTTCATAAAATTGTGGCTTTCTGGCAAATTAGTGGCAAATCATTAAAGACTGAAGTTAGAAAATAATGACAGACATTTGAGTTTCAGATTTCATACCCTTCAGAAAATTCATACTAACGCAAGACCTATTCTATTGTCTTTCTAAGTTTATAAAAGCAATATTTAAAAATTGTCCTTATTTTTAGGCCTTTGTCCCACCTCTATGTATGGCTTTGTCCAGATTTCTTGTTCTGAGGTTGAGAGGAATGACAAATGTGTCAGGGCCATCACAGTCATCCAGAGACATTTCAAATTGTGACATACTTGTTGCATCCCACTCCCCCATGTAGTGACTCTGGATGTGTCCAAGCAAGGCAAGGTGTAGTTAAGCAGTGTAAATGTGCAGAGTATCCCCCCATCCAAGGTAGACACAAGTACTACAGTGGCTTTTCATCTGTCCTTGATTTTGCAGAATGGTCTGGTTTGTCATATTTATGTACTGTTGGTTTATGCTTATTACTCAAAGTGCCTGTTGCTCTGTGTTTAAGTAGCAATGCTTCAATGACCATCAGGTAAGCTTGTCTGAGACTGTAAAATGCAAGTAAGCTTTAATAAGCATACTGTTAAAGAATTGCCAGCATTGAAAGCCTTTCTGTTGCTGCCATGCAGAGAATACTTAACTAGATAATGTATAACCCTTGGGTATTGAAATGCATATGACAGTATGTGTAATAAAGGACAGGATTACATTATTTTAAGAAGCTCATTACACTTGTTGGAGACTTCCAGTCATCTCTGCAGGCTTTACCCATCAACTAAACAGAATGCCAATCGTGTGGTCCATAACCTGTACAGTAATCCTTTAAGCAATGTATCTTGAGCTTGTTTCTTGTTTGCTTTTCATTTTTTACTTTGATCATGTTTTCCCCATGAAACAAGTAGATAGTTGTCAGGCAGCAGGTCTTTTTTGGATAAGAAACATTTTTACAAGTGGGGGTATCACAGAGATTGCTACTTTCAGCATGTTACTTGGTACTTTAATAAAGCTGAATATAATTTATAATTAGAACTGCAGTGCAAGGAGAAGTGGTTTGAGTTGAGTGCTGCTTGTTTTTCTTATGCTTTATTTTGACTGGCATTACAGTAATGTATATAAAAAGTAATTTATTTTTTCATGCCTCACAACCTTTCTGTTTCCATCTAGATATTAGATAAGCTGTCATGCAGCCAATGCATTGAAATATTTTTATTCTTCTGCACTTCATTTTGTCTTGATTGGACTCTCATAATGATGGTTTGGCACCCAGGGCAGGGTATTTAATTAAAGTTAGTTTTTGTGGTTTTGAGCATAGCACCTCCCCTTTCTAGTTGGCTGCACACCTTCCCATTGACCCCACCCATTCAGCTGCCTCCTGCAGCCCCCCTTTGATTTAAAGTCACCAGCCGCCACTGGCTGTATTCCCAATAAACTTACTTATTGCACATCACCTTTAATGAAAAACCAATTTTTCATCACCAAATCTTTTATATACTCTGAATCCTGTGTATAAGTGGTGATGAATGCTGTATTTCCTTTATTGAATGAACCCATGTTTGAATGATGGGCCTTACTGAAATTATTTTCCTTACTTTCTACAGTATACTGCACTATACAATTTTGCACTAAAGATTGAGAAACCATAATTTCAGAACTTTCCAAAAGTGGTCTATAAGATCCATTTTTCCTCTTAGTAACTACTTCATGTAATATACCTTCAACAAATTGCTCTGGATATTGTCTATTTAAAAACATATTAACTATATGCTGACATTCATTCATAAATTCATCAAAGTCAGAAACCATACGTGCTGCACGCACTAGCTGCCCTTTCAAAACTGCTTTTTTTACATGTTGAGGATGATGACTATCAAATTGCAAGAATTTATTAGAATATGTTTTCTTCCGATGAATATTAGCTTTTAATTTATTATGTATTAAATCTTTTTGTAAAAGAATATCTAAATATGCAATACTGTCCCTATCTAATTCGTATGTAAAAGTCAGAAAATCAGTAGTAGCATTGATATATTTTAAAAATTCCTCAATTAATTCTGGGGGACCATTCCAAATGAAAAACAAATCATCCAAGAATCGACTATATAACTGTATATGTTGCATGAATTCAGACGGAAACAAATATCTATGCTCCCAAACTGCCATGATGACATTTGCATATAATGTACCTATGGGAGAACCCATGGCTACTCCCTTAATTTGTTTAAAATAATGCCCATCATGATAAATATAATTATTGGACAAAACTAATTCTAAAAGATCTATCAGTGTGTTAAGTTCACCTTGAGATATGGGTATGATTTCGAAGAAAAAATCAGTGAACCAAGTGATACCTAACTGTTGCGGTATGCAAGTGAATAAATCTTTTACATCCACCGTAATGAATACAATTTCTTCAATTTTATCAATAGGTAAGATATTTACCTTAGTGAGAAAATCCCAGGAGTCACAACAAATATATTGTAAACTCTTTATTTTATCTTTTAACTTCATGTCAATATATTTCGCCAAATAATACGTTTTTGAGCCACTACCATCTACTATAGGTCACATGGGTGGATATTGCAAGTCCTTATGTAGCTTGGGTGCTCCAAACATCACAGGAATCCTGGGATTATTCACCTGCATATAATAAGAGGCTTCATTAGTAATTTGCCCCTGCCATAACATATCCTTAAGAATATAATCAATTCTAGAGTAAGAAATATTAATCTCATTTAAAGAGACTTCACAATATGCTTCATCATATAATATATGCAACAGTTGTTGATTATAATCAAATACATTCATAATCACAAGTCCACCCCCTTTATCAGGTTGCATGATGCGGACATCGTTGCTAGATTTCAATTCATTTAACATATCTTGTTGAGCCTTAGAAAAGTTGTTGAAATGCTGATTTTGTCGTTTATTATGCTGAACAAGATGTCTAAAGTCAAGCTCACAAATTTCTTCAAACAACTTTATTCTTGGATGTAGTGGTGGATTTTTCAAATTGGGAACATGCATGGGATTATTTTCCACACTTGGCCCTTCTTGATGTATAACCGCTAAATTCATTTTCCTCGTGAACAGTTTTAAGTCAGTTATTAAATCAGTGATTTTAGTCCTTTTCGTTGGTACATAAGTAAGGCCTTTACTAAAAATATCAGCATGCTCAATAGTTAAAATAGCTTGACTATAATTATAAATGTGGTAATCGCCAGTCGTACTAGTAATAAGCTGATACTTGTTATCGCCATTTAAAAAATTATTCAAACTTACAGCATTTAATTGTAATTGCTTCGTGAACCTGCCCTCTGTCTCCTCCATGTTCTCATATTGTTGGTACTCGATTTGTAGCTCTCCTTGTTCCGAAGTCGCTCCGAGCGACGAAGGTTGTTGTTTTCTAAAGGGAACTGCTGAATATTATTATTATCTTGATTGTTTTGCACCTGTACGCCATTACTATCCACAGAAGGAAACACAGCCTCTGTTTGCTCATTGCGTTCCTGCCCTCGCGATGGTTTCGGATAGGCTCGGCCTTTGGAATAGTCCATTTTATCCCTCTCCAATTTCCGGGTTTTTCTTTCCACCACAATACTACTATATTTATCAATTTGGGTGAAAATCTCAAGATACTGATTTTGGCAAGCAGAGAATGCTATTTGATTTTATTATCATGTTCTTCTGTTTTAATATTGAGTTCATCCATTAGTATTACATTATGTTTTATTAATACCTGGAGAAACTCACACCCCTGCCGATCAAATAATTGCACTAAGTCCTTATGCAAAGCACTATGTTCCTTCAAACCTGTTGGATATTTCCAATATCTGAGGCCTTTTGGCACTTGTTGCCTTTTTATACATTCATTAAAATACACATTTTCATGAACAAGTTTTCGATAATGCCACAGTGAATCATGAAATTCATCCAGCATGGTTGAAAAACTTGGAGTATTGATACTTCTCCCTGCCCCATTGTGTTGCACTTGATTTAACCATTGGTGCGACTTAAAAGTATCATTGTTAGTGCCATTTCTTGTTGTCTCACCGGGTTCATGAACCTGCATCTGACCCGGCGGTATGCTGTCCAAACTTCCAACACTATCCAATCTGCTGTTACTAAAATCCGGCAACCTTGTAGCACCATTGTTGCCAGAAAGCTGCTGTATTAGTTGCGTTAAACTTATAATCGACTGCTGTAAATTATCAAATTCTGCTCTAGTTACCACAGTTGCCACATCTTGCGTGCTGCCAAAAGCCATACCAGACTGTAAAAATGAACCACAAACTTGAAGAACAAATCCAGAAGCACAATAGCAAAACGAACAACCAGATAAAGTGTACTAGAGTTTATTGTGACAAAAAATGCAAATAGAATGGTAAGCGCTTTCGGCTGCGTTACTCCAGCCTTCATCAGACATTTTCAAACTGCTGGTTAAAACATTATATACTGCACATAATACAACCAATAATTCAATTATTTAATCAATCAATTTAAAATTAAATCCTACCATAAAATAAAATAAAATAAAATAAATATATATGAATTCTGTTTGTTGAAGGTATATTACATGAAGTAGTTACTAAGAGGAAAAATGGATTTTATAGACCACTTTTGGAAAGTTCTGAAATTATGGTTTCTCAATCTTTAGTGCAAAATTGTATAGTGCAGTATACTGTAGAAACTAAGGAAAATAATTTCAGTAAGGCCCATCATTCGTACATGGGTTCATTCAATAAAGGAAATACAGCATTCATCACCACTTATATACAGGATTCAGAGTATATAAAAGATTTGGTGATGAAAAATTGGTTTTTCATTAAAGGTGATGTGCAATTGGTAAGTTTATTGGGAATACAGCCATCCGTTATATATAAAAGAGATAGGAACCTAAAGGATTGGTGTAACGCTTGTTCTAAAGTACAAAGAAGTTCAGTAGGCTTAATAAGGAAATGTAATATATATATATATGGTGCTACAAGGTTGCCGGATTTTGGTAACAGCAGATTGGATAGTGTTGGAAGTTTGGACAGCATACCGCCGGGTCAGATGCAGGTTCATGAACCCGGTGAGACAATAAGAAATGGCACTAACAATGATACTTTTAAGTCGCACCAATGGTTAAATCAAGTGCAACACAATGGGGCAGGGAGAAGTATCAATTCTCCCAAGTTTTTCAACCATGCTGGATGAATTTCATGATTCAGTGTGGCATTATCGAAAACCTGTGCATGAAAATATGTATTTTAATGAATGTATAGAAAGGCAACAAGTGCCAAAAGGCCTCAGATATTGGAAATATCCAACAGGCTTGAAGGAACATAGTGCTTTGCATAAGGACTTAGTGCAATTATTTGATCGGCAGGGGTGTGAGTTTCTCCAGGTATTAATAAAACATAATGTAATACTAATGGATGAACTCAATATTAAAATAGAATAACTTGATAATAAAATCAAACAGCAAACAGCATTCTCTGCTTGCCAAAATCAGTATCTTGAGATTTTCACCCAAATTTATAAATATAGTTATAGTGTGGTGGAAAGAAAAACCCGGAAATTGGAGAGGGATAAAATGGACTATTCCATAGGCTGAGCCTATCCGAAACCATCGCGAGGGCAAGAACGCAATGAGCAAACGGAGGCTGTGTTTCCTTCTGTGGATAGTAATGGCGTACAGGTGCAAAACAATCAAGATAATAATAATATTCAGCAGTTCCCTTTAGAAAACAACAACCTTTGTCACTCGGAGCGACTTCGGAACAAGGAGGGCTACAAATCGAGAACCAACAATATGAGAACATGGAGGAGACAGAGGGCAGGTTCACAAAGCAATTACAATTAAATGCTGTAAGTTTGAATAATTTTTTTAAATGATGATAACAAGTATCAGCTTATTACTAGTACGACTGGCGATTACCACATTTATAATTATAGTCAAGCAATTTTAACTATTGAGCATGCTGATATTTTTAGTAAAGGCCTTACTTATGTACCAACGAAAAGGACTAAAATCACTGATTTAATAACTTACTTAAAACTGTTCACAAGGAAAATGAATTTAGCAGTTATACATCAAGAAGGGCCAAGCGTGGAAAATAATCCCATGCATGTTCCCAGTTTGAAAAATCCACAACTACATCCAAGAATAAAGTTGTTTGAAGAAATTTGTGAGCTTGACTTTAGACATCTTGTTCAGCATAATAAACGACAAAATCAGCATTTCAACAACTTTTCTAAGGCTCAACAAGATATGTTAAATGAATTGAAATCTAGCAACGATGTCCGCATCATGCAACCTGATAAAGGGGGTGGACTTGTGATTATGAATGTATTTGATTATAATCAACAACTGTTGCATATATTACATGATGAAGCATATTGTGAAGTCTCTTTAAATGAGATTAATATTTCTTACTCTAGAATTGATTATATTCTTGAGGATATGTTATGGCAGGGGCAAATTACTAATGAAGCCTCTTATTATATGCAGGTGAAAAATCCCAGGATTCCTGTGATGTTTGGAGCACCCAAGCTACATAAGGACTTGCAATATCCACCCATGCGACCTATAGTAGATGGTAGTGGCTCAAAAACGTATTATTTGGTGAAATATATTGACATGAAGTTAAAAGATAAAATAAAGAGTTTACAATATATTTGTCGTGACTCTTGGGATTTTCTCACTAAGGTAAATATCTTACCTATTGATAAAATTGAAGAAATTGTATTCATTACGGTGGATGTAAAAGATTTATTCACTTGCATACCGCAACAGTTAGGTATCACTTGGTTCACTGATTTTTTCTTTGAAATCATACCCATATCTCAAGGTGAACTTACACTGATAGATCTTTTAAAATTAGTTTTGTCCAATAATTATATTTATCATGATGGGCATTATTTTAAACAAATTAAGGGAGTAGCCATGGGTTCTCCCATAGTTACATTATATGCAAATGTCATCATGGCAGTTTGGGAACATAGATATTTTTTTCCGTCTGAATTCATGCAACATATACAGTTATATAGTCGATTCTTGGATGATTTGTTTTTCATTTGGAATGGTCCCCCAGAATTAATTGAGGAATTTTTAAAATATATCAATGCTACTACTGATTTTCTGACTTTTACATATGAATCAGATCGGGACAGTTTTGCATATTTAGATATTCTTTTACAAAAAGATTTAATACATAATAAATTAAAAGCTAATATTCATCGGAAGAAAACATATTCTAATAAATTCTTGCATTTTGATAGTCATCATCCTCAACATGTAAAAAAAAGCAGTTTTGAAAGAGCAGCTAGTGCGTCCAGCACGTATGGTTTCTGACTTTGATGAATTTATGAATGAATGTCAGCATATAGTTAATATGTTTTTAAATAGACAATATCCAGAGCAATTTGTTGAAGGTATATTACATGAAGTAGTTACTAAGAGGAAAAATGGATTTTATAGACCACTTTTGGAAAGTTCTGAAATTATGGTTTCTCAATCTTTAGTGCAAAATTGTATAGTGCAGTATACTGTAGAAACTAAGGAAAATAATTTCAGTAAGGCCCATCATTCGAACATGGGTTCATTCAATAAAGGAAATACAGCATTCATCACCACTTATACACAGGATTCAGAGTATATAAAAGATTTGGTGATGAAAAATTGGTTTTTCATTAAAGGTGATGTGCAGTTGGTGAGTTTATTGGGAATACAGCCATCCATTATATATAAAAGAGATAGGAACCTAAAGGATTGGTGTAACGCTTGTTCTAAAGTACAAAGAAGTTCAGTAGGCTTAATAAGGAAATGTAATATATGCAAATATTGCTCATATATTATGGAAACTGAACAAGTTTTTATTAATAACATTTTCATACAAGTAAAAGGAAGGTATAATTGTAATACTTCCGGTGTAGTATATGCAGCATTATGCACACAATGTTCAGCTTATTACATTGGAAAAACTGAACGTAAATTAAAGCAGCGCATTTATAAGCATGTCTATGATATCAGTAGACATTCCGAAAATAATGCACTATATAGACATATAGCACAATATTCAGCGCATAATTTTAAATTTTTAATATTAGAACAAGTGGTTCCATCCCCTAGAAAAGGTCCTTGGAAAATTATATTAGAATCTAAAGAATATTGGTGGCAGGTATATTTAAATGCCACACAATTTCCAGAACTGAATGATTCCATCTCTATTACTAGTATTTTAAAATTAAAGTCTTTTAATAGGTAAATTGTATGATGGGTTTATATTTATTAATATGTTCAGGTAAAATTTAACATATTATTTATGGCTTCTTGTAATATTTGCATACACAGTCATAGACTCCCTTGTTTCAAGTCTATTTATATTGCTGAGAAATTCATATATATTTATTTTATTTTATTTTATGGTAGGATTGAATTTTAGATTGATTGATTAAATAATTGAATTATTGGTTGTATTATGTGCAGTATATAATGTTTTAAACAGCAGTTTGAAAATGTCTGATGAAGGCTGGAGTAACGCAGCCAAAAGCGCTTACCATTCTATTTGCATTTTTTGTTGCAATAAACTCTAGTACACTTTATCTGGTTGTTCGTTTTGCTATTGTGCTTCTGGATTTGTTCTTCAAGTTTGTGGTTCGTTTTTACAGACAATCAAAATTAACAATGCAGCCGGTGATTCCCTCTTGGCAAACTCTGCAGGCAGAGCCTGGAACTCACTTCCAGCTGATATTACTTTGCTCCCCTCCCTAGGCCAATTTAAAACTAAACTCAAACAACATCTTGCACTAAACTGGATTTGCCATTGCAACAAGCCTGGCTAACTCTCTTCAGGAATGTGAAAAATCTATTAATCAAATTACTGTTGAATTTTCCCCTGACTGTCATCAGGGAGTAACTCTAACCAGTTGAACTTGTCTATTCATATTTGCTTATGTATTCTTAGTCAATGCCATATTTGTAATATGTTTTCATTGTTTTTATTTTATCTGTTTACCTTGGAGCTTTTCTTCCCGGGACTCCATTGAAAATGGACATGAATCCAGTCAGACTATCCCAGTCAACAAATGTAAAATAAAATGAATAAAAAAATAGTGTGATCTCTGAATCACAAACACTTACCACAAATGCTAAAACTTCCTGCTCTGAGACATTGTCCTTGCCTTTCTTGTAAATTGCCCTGAATTTGGGGGACATTAATCCAAAGGCTGAGCAAGCGTATTCTACCTTCTTCATGACCCTCAATAGAGTAGAGTATGTCTCAGAAAAAAATAATAACTACAGTTTTACATCATTTTCTATATGCCGTGACTACTGACTTGAAAGCTGCCACTCCTGTTCATTCGCTATCACTGGGGCAGACAACAGTATGAATATGACTGAAACACAGGCAGCCATGAGGGATATTTTCTGTTTAAGGTCCTATTCTTTCACTTTGGTTGGGGGCTGTGTAACCACTGTTACCACAGGACTACTGTGAGTTCTTGTTCATGTGAATACTTCTGTGCATCTGCCAATAAAGCCTACTAGGTTTATAACTTAGTTGGCTGGACATATACTCCTGGGTCACCCTCAGGTGTTGCTTCCCTTCCTCCAAGGGTAGTGGGATAAGACAGCCAAGTACCTCTCCCACTAGGATAGGAAAATCCATCTTCCAAACATCAGCTCCAGCAAATGCACCACCCATTAATCAATCTCAGGTTCACCGGCTCATAGTAAGGACTTTAGTCTTCTCTGCCAAAAGAAATGGTTAATGAATGAATAAATTCATCTAACAACCCCTCTTCCCCCAAGTGCAGGCTTAGCAAAATTAAGCCATTTCCTAACAGATGTGAAAGTACTCACATGTCCACACTGTGCCCAAGAAAGTTTGGGAATACCTCCCATCAACTTCTGAGTGAGAACTGCTGGCAGAAGTAGTCGCGCTTGCCTTGTCATTCTATTTGTATTTCTTGTGCCACAGAAATAATCAATATATCTAAATCAGACTCTTTCAGTTCATCTACAAATTTCTGATAAACGTTCTTAATTATCTCAGTAACACGGTTTTTGTACTAAACTCTTTTATAAAATATGTACCACAGTCTGCCATGCCAAGCAAACTCTGAAATGTTCTTAATGTTTAGATGGGCTAAATTATGCAGTGCTTTGGCCTTATTACAGTCAGGTGACATATTCTGAGAAAAGATAAACCTATAAAACTCAGGTTTTCCTTTGTGAAATTTACACTTATCTGTAATATAAGGCTACAGCCTTTTATTCTTTAAAGTACCCTTTGTAAGGTTATGCCACTCTGTTTTGTCCTCAATACAAACTATATCATCATTGAAGTTTATAGGACCTGGTGCACCCCGTTTCATATGTTGCATGGTGTGATGGAAGATTTCTTCTTTTTTTTTTCAAATACGTTTTTTATTGCTTTCACATATTCCAAAAAGTAACAGGTCATACAAGTACAAAAACAGTGGATTAACAGAAGAACAAATACAAATGATTTCAGAATAACAGTGTGTTGCTCTAAAGGGTCAAGGTGACACCAATTTGTAAACAGTGTACTTAGTTTTATGTATATACTCTTTGTAGTATTAACAATTAGCACATGGGAAGGGTATACAGTAAATTCTATGTCTATATAATGTACAAAGTCAAGTTTATTTTGCAATAACAAGCAATGTGATGGAAGATTTCTGTGGCAAAACTAACAGCGAATGTTAAGCATTTTATACCTTCTAGTACCAATAAGAGTGAAGAAAGAAGTTATAGGCCTGCTCTCAGGACCAAGCTCCAACTTGACATAGTCCAATGAAAACTGATGCGCCAGTCATCTTAATGATTATGTAATCTATTGCTAGTGTGAAATGCATCTCCATCTTTGTGAACTGATTAGCTGCTCTCATATCTCCAAATAGACTCGCCTTATTCAGACTTTGGGTTTGATTTGTACCACAACTAAGGGGAGCCAAAGATTAGATCCTGACACTTTCAGTTATGCATTGTTCTTTTTACTTTTTAACTCCATCACCTAGCTTTAATTTCCAATGAAACAGACCTTCTCTTGTGACTGGTCTATATGAACTTTCACCTGATTATTTTTCAACCTATCAGGGCCTCAGGCAGTTCACTGTACCTACTCAGAAGCAACAGAAATAGCAATGGTCTTGTTTTTCCTTCACCTGCATTGTTCATGCTTTCCTTTATACATACAAATGTTTCAAGCAGGGGCATTAAAGCCCTTGTAGCTTGACAATATGCCAAAATACTTGTTCCCATAATGTGTCCAGGCTGTTCTTAAAAATATCTAAACTAGTACTTGCTTAAATGTAATTTGGTAGTCTGTTCCAAGCATCAGCAGCCAATTAGTACACTTCTCATTCCTATAGAATCTTTTCCATAGTTTATCTGATGATTCTCTAGTACTTTTTGATAACCCCAAACATTCCCAGAGATAGTTGTCCCTAAATGCCCTATATACCTGAATAAGATCTCCCCTTAAATATCTGTAAGAGACACTGTATAAGTTCAGATATTTTAGTCTTTCATAATAACTTAGATTTTCACACCCATGGGTGCCCTTAGTTTATTTCCGCTGTACTCTTTCCAGTTTATTCATGCTTGTTTTCCTATAGGGTTTCCATATTGTTATTCCATACTCAAGTTTGGATCTAATGTAACAAACGATGACTTCATTATGTTTGATTTCCTAGACTTTATAAATCTTTTTATACAACCTATAGTTCTATAACTATCATTAGCCAATTGGTTGATATGATTAGAAAAACTTATAGCTGAATCTACCCATATACCCAGGTCCTTAAATGAGTCTACAGTTTCAATCACTGTGTGCTGTTTTACATATTCACCTTTCAGTTTATGTCTCCCAAATCTCATATGTTTAGTTTTTGATGTGTTTAGCAACATATTCTCCTGTGCCCAAATGGCCAATTTAGTCAAATTATTTTGCAGACATGCCTTATCTGTAACACTTGTAATCAGTTTACCCAATTTCAGGTCGTCAGCATATAGACTGCAGAACACCTCAGATGAAAACGTAATGTCTGAAAGATACAATCGAAACAAGTAAGGGCCTAATACAGAGCCCTGTGGGACACCTTGACTTTAACCAAAAATTTCACCTGTCCAGTTGGTGTGTGATACTTTCCATGTCCTATTTGTAAGCCATGCAGCTATCCATCTTATCAACAGTACATCAATACCTAGTTGTACTAATTTATAGATTAGTGTTTTGTGCATGACCCTGTCAAATGCTGAAGTTAAATCTAAATAAATCACAGCACAATTTTTCATTCATAGCTATTATTATATTGTTATAGAACATCATGTTACAGGTGGTAATAGATCTATTTTCAACATATGCATGCTGATATATGGTTTTAAGTCCCAACCTATCCAGTTCTGACAATAACTTATCCAGTATTACCCATCTCCATTATTTTTACACAATATGAAAGTAGACTTAAGTGTCTATATGATTCTGGGTTTGTCCTATTTCCCTTTCCCTTAAAGACAGGTTTAATAAGTGCAGATCTCCAATCTTGAGGAATCTCCCCATATTTATACGACCTAGTGAATAATAGATGTAATGGCAGTGTAAGTTCTTGCAAGTGTTCTCAAATCATGGTTACTTATTCCGTCTCCTCCCTGCGCTTTGTTTGGATCCAGTTTGCACAGTTCTTTTTCAATATAATCTAATTTGATTCCAGTATCTGGGGTTACCTGGATGTCACTAGGACAACTTACCACCCCTTTTGTGGAGCCAAGCTGTTTTGCATAAGATTTTGTAAATATATCTATAATCTGTTGTATCTGAGAATACATTTTAGAATCTGCACACAGTTTATTAATTTGTGTATCTTTACTCCTTCAACATCTTATGCATCTATAAAAAGGTTTCCTATTATGCTCAATATGTTTATATAAATTTTCTTTAAACTTTTCTTTATCTTGTCTAACACTATGCTTAATCTGTTTGAAAACTGAAATAAACGAGCTGCAGAGTTGTAGTTCATCCTCTCTTCCATTTCTTATATTTTTTGTCTCTCACCTTAATCAGGTATCTTGTTCTTATGGAAATATACCCCCCCTGATGTTATGTGCCTAGATCCTGATGTTAAACATTTTTTTGACTTTTTGCACTCAATTTCTCTTTCAAAACTTTCCACATTCCATCTGCAGTTTTTCCACTGAACACCTCACTCCAGTTAGTTTTATATAGCAACTTTAACTTTTTTGCTTCCCCATAATCTGTAATTAACCTTCTGTGCATTGGCTTAGATTTCAGTTTGGCAGACTTATCTAGCAACAAATTAACCTTTATGACCCCATGATCACTGCACATCAATGGTGGTAAAACTTGATTTGAAGTTACAGTAATTTCTTTAGGAACACAAACAATATCTAGTATATTCCGTCCCCTGGTAGTTTTTTTTACAATCTGAAGCATTTGGTTTTCCTGAATATACTCCGTGAATAATTTCTTTACTAACGTTGTTGAATCAATAGTATTCTAGTCTGTTTCTGGTAAATTTAAGTCCCCAGCTAATATTATTCTTCCCTCCTGTGTTTCATGTAAGAAATGTATGAATTCCTCTAGGTCATCTGCACTTGACTTTGGTCACAGTTACACAGTCTATAGTATTGGTATTATCACTGAACATGTAATAATCATAAGTTTCATAGCTATCTTTAATGCCTATCATAACACCTCCACCTAATTTTTTTTGTTAGAATGGCTGTTACAGTAAAAAACATTTATACCTTGACAGAACTGGTTTCCAGTCATTGTTCTTTAACCATATTTCATAAACTATAACATCAATCTTGTGGGAACGTAGCAAATTTTCTAATAAAAAACTTTATTATTAATGCTCCTAGCATTAACAACCATCAGAGATGCATCAAATGTTGCTGTGAACGGTTACATTTTTGACCTGGCAAAAATCTTGACTAGTGTTTGTCAAATATTGCGAAATATCTGCTGCAAAGATTATTTTCCCTAATCTAGACAAATGCAGACCATCCTGTCTGAACACGTGTGCCCAAAAGAAGGCTTGGATGCTCTATACATTTCCATTTTTAAAACAGGATATTTTTCCCATGTAGGTGTTTATCCAAAAAAATCTTTTCATTCACAGTGACCTGACTATCCTTTCTATAGGTGACTTGTGAAAAATATGTCCTAACACCAGTACAAGCTATATTATCTAGGAGGGCTGTCAGTTCCCGACTAACAGTCAGAGAATCTTTGTTGGTGACATCGTTTGTACCAACATGAATAAAAACAGATCCATACTTCCTTACATTAAGGCGTTCCAAGGCTTGTTTCACATCTTCTATTTTTGCTCCTGGAAAGCATAACACTACTCGATGTTCTTTATCATCTCTGCAAATAAAAGTATCAGTTCCTCTAATAACTGACTCTCCAATTACAAGAGTATCTTTGCTGACCATCTCTGAAGAATCTTCAGCCTCTAATACAGTCATTTCAATTGTTACGAAGGATAGATCTTCATCACTATTAGTCTTATTAATTCCACTTTCATTGCGTATTAAATTCTCATCCAGTTGGCACTGTATCTCCACAGCTTGAACCATGTAGTTAACATCTGTCTTTCTCTTCTTTTTTCTTACAGTAATGTTCTTCAATCCTTACATGTTCAGTTTTGATTTCTTCCTTTTCACCTGCCCCTTGCCTCTTTTTTCTACCTTTTCCACTGCAATTAATCTAACGCCTTTACTTTGATGTAATGCAGGAGTAAAGATCCTGTTCTTAGCTTTACATGAAATGTTGTTTCGGATTGTCTACTGTATAATTTCACTATAGTGTTAAAACAACCTTTCAATAAAAGCATTTTATTTTAATTATATGCAAATATGTGATATAATGCCTTGTGTTAATACTAGCTGTGGTGTCAGTTTCCTGAAAATGTCACAGTTCACAATATTCATTGATGGTCCTGAATGTATTCTCATTCTTACTTTGTTTTTTTATGGTAACTGTCTCCTTTGGTCTAAATCTGCCCCGATCTCATTCAGAGTCATAGGGCAGGGTAAAGGGGGCAGTTGCCCAGTGTGTCTGCTGTTAGGGGGTATGTGATAATCAATGTCAAGTGGGCAGAAACACTAACAATGTAGTGGCAACATTCATTCAGTATTTGCCTACTGGAAGTCCTTCCAACAGCCAGAGCTATTTAAATTAAATGAATCTGTCTAATGTCTTCTGCAGAGTAGCAAGGTACAGTCTTTTTTTTTACTTTGGCTTGATGGACAGCCTGACAGTCTGGGTGACCACCCAGTTGCCTGGGGTCCAATTTACCTAGCTACTAGTCTGATCTCATTTATTGTACGTATACAAAATCAAACTTGCCCCTTTCTTCAGCTTTATTTTGTATATTTGACTCTTTCTCGGAGCTCTTTAGCTTCCCTCAGATATCCCCTTTTAAGCTGTATTTTTATATTTTGTAATGCTCTAGTGCCTTTATATGACACTGTTCCATTCATGTTTATTTTCACTATTGTAAACCCCTCCTTTCATCACGGCCATTTTACCACTTGCTGAGAATTCTCTTGTATATGGATAACATATCCACACTATCTATATTACTTGTTATAATCTCTTTAAATGATTCTCCAGTCATTCTTGATTACTAAACTCTTTTTCCTTTGAGATAGGCGTTCTTGGCTTGTGGCTGTACTGATCCTGTCTATCCTCTTTGTTGCTTTTAAATTTTATTTGCCAATATCTGATAAGTGTCTAGTGACCTTACTCAGTTTTGACAGAAATTTTGTACTTGAATTTAGTACTGTTGTCTCCACCACTGACTTAGAATATAAAAATGTACATGTCTCTTTACATTCCTCAGATTCATAATACAATATCAAGGCCCAGCATCTTAGGACTCAACCATTGCTAGTCAATCACTAAAAATTCAAAACATTATGCTCACAAAAGACTGTCAATGCAAACCTCACAAACAATAATAATACATAGTTTCCGCAGGCAGAGTCCAGCCCTATACCTCAGTGCAGCTGTTCTATTCCCATATTCCCACAACCCTAATCTATAAATATACCTACCTTTAAGGTCACACAAATTCAGAAAATTGTTTCTAATTAGCATTTGGAAGCTATGATATTAAAATTTAAAAAAAGTCTCCACCTGCCTTCACTCTGAGTAGCAAACAAATGTAGGCTACCATTTGTGGAGTAGGCCCCCTTATAGGCTCTCCATACTCATTGTAGTGGCTGGTTCTCGCCAGGACCAGCAAGTAAAAAGAAAAGGAAAAATCATTTTGGTTGAAGAAATCCACTGTTGTATTACTGGTAGGCAGACAGCTTAGCGTAGAATATATATACCTTCTCAAAATCAAGTAATAAAACGCAAATCCTTCTTTGAGCTTTAAATTGTCTAGTTTATTCAGTGCAATGAGTGCTTTTGTCTACCAGATTTCATCAGACACAATGTTTCTTAATTTACTCTGGAAGGATGACCACAGGGAGATTACTCAGTTTAATTGCTGAAACCACCACAGCTAACATAATGCAGTGTTAGCATTGTAAGTCTGCAAATAAAGATAAACAATACAAAAACAGAAGGCACAGCTATGCCAATGCGATAAAGGTTGTGGAAATAACAGAAGGCATGACGTCATTTGTTCAATAATCACTGTTTTAATATATAAGAAGTGTGTTTTTAAGCTGTTGTATGATGGTCTGAAGAAGTGCTCTTGTAAGGGCATGAAAGCGCTAACCTTTTACATCTTTTATTGAATTAAACTTTTACTTGGAGCTGTCGTGGTTGGTCTGTGGATTTTATTCTTTGGATTAAAGATACACAATACTTTAAATATTTGCAAAATACGAAACAACAAATTGGAATATTCCTGCACATCATTTTCAACTGTCACTCTCAACAATTGTAAGAAAGGTCATTTTCATGGTATTGTTTCTATATTGTGCACAAATGTACATCATAGATATCAGCTCACACCTATTATTTTTTATTTAAAGGCATCATGGTAGCTTTTCTTGAGCTGCAGTATACGTGACTACTTCACCTAACATTGTCACATATATCCTGTAGACTTACTTCCTTGTCATATGCAACAGTAATGCTTTTTTTGTCTTCGGCAATTCCTAATGCTTAGTGCCATCAGGTAATTATTATATCTAACCAACCATATTTGTCATTGTCGCCCTAGAAATTACACCTCCACGTCTGTATCAAATTCATCTCATCTCTGCATCTCAAGTGCCATTTTCTCAGTTCACTCTTGCTGTGCTCATTTGCAGCTTTTCTTTGGGTCCTGACTCTTCTCAATCACAAGTCCTCATACGATACCAAAAAAAAAAAAAAAAAGTCACTCCCCTTTCAGAAGTACCATTTTATTCATATGCTCAGCGTAACAGATTGAAGTTCAGTTTCACCAGGTAGATGTCAGTATTTCAAACTGATGGACATAAATTGCAAAATACTTTTGTTAGGACTGTAGTAAGTGCCTAGGCACTGAAAGCATGAGTGTTACAACAGCCACAGGTTGACATACATATTACTTCTATATTATAAGAAACTAAAGGCCAACTTACATGTAGTTTAAAATAGCATACTCTATAATGTTCATAGGTTCATAGGTTCATACTAGGCTATCTGCCCTAGGGCATTTATAAGCCTAGCCAGAGTGTGTTTGGCTTTCGCCACCCATTTTAAATGAATTTTGATATGCCCTTTTTCGAGGTTAGTATACTGGGCCTCTGTCTAACAGTGACACAGAAGTGATACCCGGGGTAAATCTACGATCTCCCATCCACTCATCAAGATTCCTCTTGAAGAGAGTCAATGAGGGACTCTGCCTAACCTGGACTGGGATTTTATTCCAGAGTGAAGGGAGCCTCTGGGTTATGAATCTGTCCCTCCAACATGTCCTATTTATTTCAGTGCTGAGGTTCAAGTCTCTCAAGCGCATAGCTCGATAGGATTTGGATTTTCTGAGGTGCAGCATGTCCATTAATTCCGGGTTGGACGTGGCTTTATAAGTCAGGCACAGATTGCCTCTGAGCAGGCGGTATGCCACTGAGTAGAGCTGGAGTTTCTTTAACCGGGCAGCATATGGCATCTGTTTGAGCCCTTTGATCCTCTTGGTGAGGTACTTTTTGGGTCTTTCCAGTTGCTGCAGGTGTCTGGTAAGGTACATCCCAAAAGGGGCATTGTACTCAATTATGGGCCTGATGAGGGATGAGTATACACGCACGATGACCTCCCCTGATCTAGATGTGAATCCCTTCATGATTAGGTGGGCTATATAAAATGTTTTTCTAACCACTTTGGCCACGTGGTTTTCAAATGAGACATTGCTATCAACTTGGGTCCCCAGGTCCCTAATTACTTCTTCCATACTTAATGGATTACCACCTATGTGGTAATTTGTGGGCACTTTGTTTTTGCCAAAAGGGATGACTATACACTTTTTGGCGTTTAGCTTGAGGCCATGGCTCTGGCACCAGTTGTCTGTTTCTATGAGGCCCTTTTGTAGGATGCTTGTGTCGGCTGGAGAGTCGATTATGGCGCCTAGTTTGCAGTCATCTGCGAACTTGGTCAGCCACAGTCCTTCCATGTTGGCCTGTACCTCCGAGAAATATATACCGAACAAGAGAGGTCCCAAGACTGAGCCTTGTGGGAAGCCACTTGTAACTGGTTTGGACTCTGACATGGCTCCAGCAATTCTAACCATGTGGGTTCTGTCCTTGAGCCAGTTTGCAACCCATCTAGTGACATAGGGGTTTACATTTAAGCTGGTGAGCTTATCTATAATGCCCAAGTGGGGCATTGTATCGAAGGCTTTTGTGAGGTCCAGGTAGGCTGTGTGGACCACCTTCCTCTCGTCAATGGCCTTGGTGACTGTTTCAAAGAAATCAACCAGGTTTAAGAGGCAGGATCTGCCCTTAACAAAGCCGAACTGGGTAGGATCCAGTGTCTGTAGGTCCCCAATATCTTTATTTATGAGGTCCATGATGATCCTTTCCATAGCTTTGCAGACCACGCTAGTCAGGCTTATGGGGCAATAGTTTCCAGGATCTGTTGAGGCACCACCTTTGCGGAGAGGGACCACTGTTGCTGTACGCCACTCTTTGGGTACATATCCTGTAGTAAGGCTGAGATTGAACAGTAGTTTTATGTTTGGGTTTAGCTCTTCTTGGAGTTCATGTAAGACGCAGCCCGAGACACCGTCTGGTCCCATTGATGCTGTGTTTTTTGCTTTGGAGAGGGTGGCTCTTACCTGAGCATCTGAGATGTCAGGGGGGCAGCACTCTGCTGGGATAGATATTTGCCCTATTGGTGGAGAGGGGGGGAGAAGTTTGTGCTGAACCTGTCAGCTAGGATGTTGGCAATGTCTGTGGGTTTGGTGTATTTTTTGTCATCTTGGACTAATTCTGAGCATATCTGGGAATTCCCACCCAGGTTCCTAACATAACTAAAGAAAGCCTTGTGATTATCCTTAGTGTCCTGTGCAATTTTTCTCTCGAAGCTGGCCTTAGATGATTTTATGAGTGCCCGTAGATTTTTGCTAATACTGATCAGAGATGCCTTCCCTTTTTGGGATTTTGCTCTATCATGTAGTAGCTTCCTCCTTCTATGGTATAGTTTGTTTATGGCTGGGGTCCACCAGACAGGACGCCTGCCTTTGGAGGATTGGGTCTTGGTTTTATTTGGGATTGCATGATCCATGCATTCCTGAAGGTGTTCATAGAATGTGTTTATAAAGGATTCTGCGGTCTGGGCCATATTTTTCACAGGCCCGGGGGCTTTGAAGGATTCCACCTCAGTTTTGAGGAGTGTGAAATTTGCTTTAGAGAAGATTTTCACTGTGGTTTTCTGGGCAGGGGGTGGGGTCGGGTTGTGAATATCCAGTGAGATTAGTTTATGGTCTAATCTTACCAGTGAGGGATACACTTCTGGTCTGGAGCATAGACCCCCCATGTTGGTGATGATCAGGTCCAGTATGTTTTCCCCTCTTGTGGGAGTGGTAACAAGTTATTCCATAGCATTTGAGTTTATAAATTCTAGGAACCTTTGGGCTAGGGTGTTGGAGCTAGAGTAATGCTCCCAGTCTATGTTTGGGTAGTTGAAGTCGCCCAATATAATGGTGTTTGGAGAGACCTTCATATTTTCCAGTGTTCTCAGGAAGGCTGAGTGGAGTTCCTGGGTTTGGGAGGGTGGTCTGTAGCAGGCTATAAACTGGAAGGCAGTTTTACTCACTGTTAGATGCACATGGACAGTCTCTGATGCTTCGTGCTGTGCCACCAACCTGGAGGTGTGGGTATCTTTGAAGAATATTGATACTCTTATCCTTTTGTGGTTCAGTCCACGTTTTAGGGCCAAAAAGCATGGTATGAGGTATAACCTGGTAGTGCTGGGGTGCTCTCGGGAGCCTTGAACCAGGTTTCTGTTACTGCACAGATATCAATGTTCTCCATGCTAAGGAGAGTTTCCGAGTGCGTGAGGTTTAGACTTCTGACGTTGAGTACTCTTAGTTTCTTATCCCTTGTGATACCTATGGAGGTGGGTTTGTCTTTTGAGCCTTGCCTAAAAAAGGCACTATGGGGGTGGCAAGAGCCTTTGCCAATATCCAAAAGCCCAGGGGTGACAGGTGCAAGCCGTCCCTAGCGAAGCATTGTGCCTTGTCGAGCATGTCATCCCAGGCTGACAGGCACTGGATCCCCTTTGAATGACACCAATACTTAAGCCAATTGTTGAAATTGATCATCTTGTCTTCATATTGTGGCATCATTCTTGGTGAGGGTAAGATGCTACTCAAGGTTAGGGTCATACCGGCCTGGGCTACATGCTCAGAGGGCTCCTCTATGTCTCTTTTCATGTAGTCCAGGGAGGTATGTCTCAGGTCATTCACACCAGCATGGACACTGACTGAGTCATATTTGTACTTGCCTTAGTGACCTGAGTGCTTGTGTTATGTGGCGGATCCTAGCGCCCGACAGGCAGCTCACCGTGACCTTCTCCTTGTTCAGCCTGGTGAGCGGGACGTCAGTGTGCCCGACGATAGAGTCACCTATTACAAGTGCATCAGGTGTGTTGTTTAGCCTTAAGGGCTGTGACTGTTCGGCACACTGGCTTTGTGAGCTATGTTTTGCACGTGCTTTGTTTTGGGGTAGCGGTTGCTTGGGTGTCTGCTTTGGAGGTCTCTGCTGCTTAGGCAGATTTTTATTTAGAGCCTCCGAGTATGTTTTTGTGTGTTTATGTGTTTGGTTTGCTGTCGTGGTAGGTCTATGTGAGACTGGAATTGTAGTGAGTGTGGTTTCCTTCTCCTCCTGACTGGTTATGCCAGTACTGAGTTGAGAGAGCTTAGCCTCCAGTTTGGCTATAAGGTTACATCTCTTACATGTGTTGGAATTTGTTGGGAGGAGGAGGAGGGGGTTGTCTGTGTACATGAGGCAGTTGTAACATTGCCTCAAGATTCCCAGATTCACCAGCTGGACCGGAGAGGAGATTGACAACTGACCTTTGGACATGCTAGAATAGTATTGGGAATTCCTTTATAATTGAAAAAAGGGCCAATGGGGAACAAGGTACTCAAGGGGAGTTTGTGATGGTGTAGTGCTTTTAATTTTTTAGTGCTGACTTATATAATTGCTTTACTGAGCAAGTGCCAGGCTTTAGAGTAGGAATAGGGTGTTTATTATGAGAACTAGATCAGTTCTAAGGGAAAAAGTGAAGAGCAGACTTTGTGGAGCCGAGAATGGTTTAAACACAATTAAGCGGAGCTGCCCGATGCTGCGCTATGTGCAAAATCGCGCAAAGCCACGCCAAAGCAGGTTTTATACAGGGGGACTTGAAAGAGCTAGAAATTGGCCCAAAACGGCCAATAGACTACCAGATTCTTGTGCTGGGAACACTCTTCCAAGGATAGATAGGCTGCTCTAAGCTCCCCACTGCCACTGGTGAACAAAGAAGCCTCCCTTTATCCAAGAAAGAAAATGGGCAACACAGGAACTTTCCAAAAGTCCAGAATATAGCAAAGCTTGTATTCGGACTACTCTAGGTCAGGAAAGATGGGAAACAAGGATAATTTTTTTGTTTTTTTTCTTTTTTGCAACAAACAGCAGGAAAATGCAATAAATATGTAACACAGGCTAGCGCACTTGAGTGTGTTGCCTCAACAGGTAAATGCAACAAACAGGACAAACTTTAAATTACAAGCGCAAATGCTCCCTAAGGCTGGCTTTAAAGCAGGGGGTTAGAAAGAGATAGGAAATGGCCCAAAACGGCCAATAAGCTACAAGTCACTGGACTGGAACCACTCCTCAAGGGACAGATAGGCTGCTCAGAGCTCCCCACTCTCACTGGTGAACAAAGAAGCTTCCTCCTATCCAAATAAGGATACGGGCAACACAGGAACTATGACACAGCCCAGAGATCAGCAATACCTGAAGACTGGACTATTCTAGTTCAGTAAAGGCGGGAAAGAAGGATATTTTTTTTTTTTTTTTTACAAAGTAGCAGAAATTAGGTACAGAAACACAGCAAATGCTTTAATTCAGCTAGCACACTTGAGTGTGTAGCCTACCAGTTAAACTAAGCAAAAACAAACTTTAAAAGTGCAAAAAACTCAGAAATAAAGGCAGGAATGCAATAAAACAACTTTGCAGAGCTTATTTAGTTAAAGAAACAGATAAGTCTATATATACAGAAAAGCAGCTTAAACACACAAACACTTCAGATGCAGTGCAACCTAGAGCACTTGAGTTGTAGCAATATTAAGGCAATTACAGTTATAATAAATGCTCTGAAATATACTCCATATTTCCAAAATGTTTGAGAAGCACAGTCAGAACACAAGGAGATTCAGGCAAAATAAATAAATAAATAAATAAATGTTTTGTTTTTTTTTTTTTGAAAGGGAAAAAGGAGAAACAGAAGGCCTTATCCAATGTTCTCTCTGTATTAGGTAGAATGAGCTAATGACACTAGACTGGGAGGAGTGTCACAGATCAGATTTACAGTAGGGGCGGGCAACTGCAAAGCCACCAAGTATAACAGCAAGACACCAACTGGGGGGGGGGGGACAAAAACAATAGCCTACAGACAGTAAGCACTAGAGAAAGCCACAAATGAAAGTTTTTAAACAGATAAAGATTTGTAAAGATACAGAATGCTTTTAACTGCAAACAAATCAGTTACTTGTGCAGATTAGTTAATAGCAATAAAATACACTCAAAGACTAAAAAGCAGGCAATAAAAGTGCTATATATTAATTGCTAGAAACAATAATCTGTATAAATAATCGAAAAAAAAAACAGGATACTTATATATCTCAGCTAACAGTTGTGGTCAACAACTCTCATCCACTCTGCTCAGTGTGTATAGACAGAAACCCTATCAAAGTTAGGGCTTAAATACCAGAAGAACAACTTTTTTTTTACAAAACACAAAAGAACCAGCCCCCACTAGCCAGCAGACAATTAACACAATCTAGCCAAGTTAAAGAAAGGCTTCAGCTAAAAACAATAGCCTACAGACAGTAAGCACTAGAGAAAGCCACAAATGAAAGCTTTTAAATAGATAAAGATTTGTAAAGATACATAATGCTTTTAACTGCAAACAAATCAGTTACTTGTGCAGATTAGTTAATAGCAATAAAATACACTCAAAGACTAAAAAGCAGGCAATAAAAGTGCTATATATTAATTGTTAGAAACAATAATCTGTATAAATAATCGGAAAAAAAACAGGATACTTATATATCTCAGCTAACAGTTGTGGTCAACAACTCTCATCCACTCTGCTCAGTGTGTTCAAGTAATCAGGCAGCATATTTTTTCTTTCATTTACAGATCCTCAAATGCCACAATCAGAAATGGATAAAACAGAAAATGCAGCAGTGTCCAGTCTTCAGGTCTTGACTAGTTCTGGCAGTAAAATTTCATGAGTCACTTGCAGTGTAAATAAAGTACAACCTTATGCATGCCAGTTTAAAACTTTCTGAGTGGTCCATTCTGAATTTACTATATTTCTAAAAGTTAGTTAAGACCCAGGGCAACATCAGTAGTGTGGTAAATTTATATTTAGGAGTGAAGCAGTGTTGTTAGACCAGCACTCTATGGAGGGGTTAATAGAAATATTCCACCAGAACCTCTCTGAAAACTATGAAACTGCAAAAGTGATAACCTGACAGCTTTGTTTTGCTCACTGAACACAGACATATCATTTAGAGTACTACATAGCATTCGTAAATGGGTAAACAAGGAGGGCCTGTTGCAATCGGAGGGTAAAGAACAGCTGTTTTTTTTTTACTTCATTATTGAAGTACACGTTATTCAGGATGGTTTATACCTCCTTCTGCCTACTGTTTCTAAATAGTACCTGAAATCTATCCCATTAAGGTTTAAAGGTAAATACAGTCATAGGATAAACATTATTGCTCAATGATGCATTTCAGTGAGTTAACTATCTTACCCGTTATTAAGCAATGTAGTTATTTACAACTGAGTATCCTTTTATAATCCTCTTTTTTTCTTACTGTTAATTAGACTGCATGCTCATTTATTAGGCTTCTGGCATTTTACTGTACTTAATGTACATTTTGTAAATAACTTATTTGGTGCATATAGTTTTAAATATTTTGTAAATAAGTTATTGCCTATTCTGTTTGTATTATTCTCATTCTCATGATTGGATACTAGTTTCTAAGCAAATGTTTTGGATGGGTCTTAAAGATTTTTGAAAAAAACTCTTACCTGTGAGGAAATCCTTCCAGATATTCTTTTTTTAAACATCATTATTATAGTATCATTTAATATATGGGCACACATAAATTAACAAAAAGAAAACAAAATCTATTAGCATTTTTCATGCATTATACATTGCATATATGTTTTGCTTCTTTATAACTGTCACTCACTCCAATTCTTGGGCCCTGTTGTGACTAGCTGTTTGGGTTTCTATTTCAGAGGGTCAGTAATCATGTCTAGTTTATTAAAATCTCACCAGTTCACTGTATTATTTTATTTATATAAAAATGAATCCTACAGATGCATACAGATGAAGTTTATTTCATCTAACTAGTGATAGTTTGTCTTTGCAGTATTACCAGCCATTCCAACCAGACACTTGAATAACAGAACTCTAAATGCCATTTGAAGACATCAGGGGCCTAACTGCAATTCTTTTCCAACTACAGCAGTTTTCTTATTTCCTACAATCTTATCTGATTAATGTGGACACTCATTGTATTCCATCTGCCTCAGAAGAGCAGCCTTTGAGGCCTTGTAAGACAGAGGAATAATTCCCTTGAAGAAATTAAATGAAATTTCAAGATTTATTAACACAAAGAAACCTAGTCTGAACTGGCACAATGACTCATCCAATTTGGAAATGCACTTAAAATTAAACTTGTTTTTTAAATGAGTTTTCTTCTCACAGTTAATTCACTAAATCTTCATCTGTGGGTGAGTAATAAACAGAGAATGATAGAACTATAGAGTTATGACAGCCTCTGGGATTTGGTTGGATTTCATGTTCTGCATTTTATATAAGCTGTATTCAATGAACAGCATCTGGTGTTTTCTTCACCAAGTTCTCCTGAGACCTTAGCATGTTGATAGCACTAGTGTCCATCCCTACTTAGGAACAAGGTCCGTGTCACGCTGTGGTTCAGTCTGAGACAGTTGTCACACTACATTAGAATACAGCTGAGGAAGAGTACACAATATGACTCTACAGCCATTGTACACTGAGTGCCTTAAGCACTCCCATCCACTGGTCAGGTCACTCAGCATACAGTAGCCTTAGTGGGACATTCTGCATTTGTATGGAAATAAATATTCAAATGCAGCTAAACACTGTTGCAGGGGTGGTACTAAGAAAACTGAATCTGACTGTCATTGTTAGGTAAATAAACTATTGCCAGGCTTCCTATAATGAGTTACACACTGCGGAACAAACAACTGCTCTAGAGATAATCTACACAAGACAAATCCTGAGCATTGTCAGAGGTCTGTCTCATGGGCAGCTTGGTGTGGGGGTATGTGTAATGGCAATTACAAAGACAAAACACCTTAAGTGAGGACTCCTTTCTCTTAACATAAGGGTTGCTACCACTAGTATTGTCTTATTGCTACTTCCCTTCTGGCTACCTGAGGAAGTGAGCCACCATTCTGGCTGTCAAAACTCTTGGCACATTAACAGTTGTACATGCAGACGTCTGATCCAACCTGTTGCTTTACTGTAATGAACAAAAAGAAGAAAAGAGGAGCAGCAGGAAGTGTTAGGGAATCATCATCAGCAGCAGGAAGTGTTAGGGAATCATCATCAGCAGCAGGAAGTGTTAGGGAAGCTTTGTCAGCAGCAGCAGGAAGTGTTAGGGAATCATCATCATTAGCAGGAAGTGTTAGGGAATTGTCAGCAGCAGCAGGAAGTGTTAGGGAATCATCATCAGCAGCAGGAAGTGTTAGGGAAGCTTTGTCAGCAGCAGCAGGATGTGTTAGGGAATCATCATCGTTAGCAGGAAGTGTTAGGGAATCGTTGTCAGCAGCAGCAGGAAGTGTTAGGGAAGCTTTGTCAGCAGCAGCAGGAAGTGTTAGGGAATCATCATCATTAGCAGGAAGTGTTAGGGAATTGTTGTCAGCAGCAGCAGGAAGTGTTAGGGAAGCTTTGTCAGCAGGACAAAGCAGGAAGGGCTAGGGAAACATTGTCAGCAAGACAAATTAGGAAGTGCTGGGGAAGCATTGTCAGCAGGAAGTGTAAGGAAAGTGCTGCCACAGTCTTGAGTAACACCATAATGTAAAGGCATTGATATGGATGCAAAATGATAAGCTTTAATGCTGGGGAAGTTGGCTACATACAGTTTCAATAAACTTCAGGCTTGCCCTGAGATCCACGATCATAGTCTGCTATCTACATGAGCATGGTGTGATGATGGTGACTGGGCATCAAAGGAATTAAACCAGCCTGTAAGGTAGAGTGAGTAGATGTAGTTAGCAACAACAGAAGTATCCCAACTCCCAAAGTGGTAGCCCAGCTTTATATCAGGATCAGACTTCCAGGGGATATGCCATGGACTTGCAGGATCAAGCACCCGGTGGTAAGTTGTCTTCTGTTTATGGGACAGGAGTGCACTCTATCCCCTCAATATTGATATCATGTTAAGTATACCTCAACATACAAGGACATACAAGGACATCATGGATGCTGCAGACCAACAAGCAGGGGGCAACAGAAAACAGAAACAGCAACAGGAAAACTACATTATACACCAACTTGTACTGAAAAATGAAAATAATGAGCAAGTTCTGTTGATGTCACATACCAGGATAAGGTCCTTTGAGAGAGTGACCCATGTGCTATTTGCCTTGTGAATATGCAGCATTTCTGTTAAAGTTGGGTTAGAGATTGCTCTATATGCAAGGCACAGGTTGCCTTTGAGCAGTCTGTATGACACAGAGAAAGGTGACAATGATTTCAGTCTGTTCGCATAAGACAGATCTTGAAGACCCTGAATTAACTTTGTGAGGAACCTCTGGGGTCTCTCCAATTGCTGCATGTGTTTGGAAAGGAACATACTAAAGGCAGCATCTTACTCGATTAGCCTGATGAGGGAAGAGTACGGGGGGTTATAACCTCTTTTTCTGGAGGCAATGCCCTTACTTATGAGATGAGCAATATAACATGCCCTTCTTACCACTGTGGAGACAGCGTGATCGAATTTAAGGTTGCTGTTGACCTGTGTACCCAGATCTCACACCACTGACTGTGCGCTTAGATTATTGCTAGTGATGTGGTAGTTTGCAGGAACATCACCCTTGCTGAAGGGGTTGATAATGCATTTTTTACATCAAGTTTAAGGCCATGACTTTGGCACCAGTCATTAGTCTATGTAAGACCTTCTTGCAGGATGTTAACATCATTAGGAGTTTCAATGATTGCTACCAGTTTGAAGTTATCAGCAAACTTTGTCAGCCACAGTCCTTTAGTTTCAGCCTGTACGTCAGAGAAGTAGATTCCAAACAGTAGGGGTCTCAGAACTGATCCCTTTGGAACACCACTGGTTACAGGTCTGCTGGAGGAGGTGGCGTCCACTATTTTGACCGTATGAGTTCTATCAGTGAGACAATTTGCAACCCACCTAACAATATATGTATTGATACCTAGATGAGTGAGTTTATCAATGATGCCTGAGTGGGGCATTGTATCAAAGGCCTTGGCTAAGGCTAGGTATGTCATATGCACAGATTTGCCCTTGTCTAAGGCTTTGGCAATTGTCTCAAAAAAGTCTAGCAAGTTTAACAGGCACGTTCTCCCACAGACATAGCCAAGCTGGGTGGGGTTCTTGTATCTTTTGTTAATAAGGTCCATGATGATTCGTTCCATGGCCTTGCAGATAAGGCTGGTCAGGCTAATGGGTCTATAGTTCCTGGGGTCCGTGGATACACCCCTTTGTGCAAAGGGATGATGGTAACCATTTTCTATTCCACTGGGATGAATCCAGTGCTTAGGCGGTGATTGAAAAGTGTGCCTAATGGTGACGCTAATTCCTATCTTAACCCATGTAGAACACAGCTCGGGATGTTGTCTAGTTCTATAGAGGCTGTGTTTTTGGCCTTGGGCAGTTAAGACTTGCTCCTCAGAGATACTAGTTGGGAGATGGGTGTTAGGGATGTTTTGGGGTATATGTGGTGGCGCCAGTGAACTGAATTTTTCACTGAACCTGTCAGCCACCAGGTTTACCATTTCCACAGGTTCTGTATATGTAGTACCATTAACTATGAGTTTAATGCAAATCTGGGCCTTACCTTTGAGGTTACAGATGTAACTAAAGAACACCTTGTGGTTATCCTTAGTTAGGGAAGGTAATTTGGATTCATAGTTAGGAGGACTTCACTAGGAGTCTTATTTGCTTGTTTAAGTTGAGGGGGGAGTGTTTCCAGTTTTGAGACTGTTCCATCCTACTCTTAGGCAGCAATTTCTTTCTCCTATTGTATAGCCTATTAATGGCAGTTGTCCACCAGACAGACTTGTTTTTCCTTGAAGATCTTGCTTTGTTTCTGTCAGGTATGTCAGATTTAATACAATTGTACAGGTGCTCATATAAAGCATTAGTGCATAACTCAGCATAGGTGTCTGTTCCATTAGTGGGGGGAGGGGCTATGAAGCTATTTATGATATCACATAAGGAGCTGTAATTGGCCTTGGAGAAGTTTTTTTAGTCTAGCTGTTGCTGGGGGGCTTGTGTTATAGTTGCTATTTGAGAGACTGATTTGTGGTCAGATCTGACCAGGGATGGCCACATACTGAGGGTGGTGCAACAGTTCCTTATGTTGGTGAGCACCAGATCGAGGATGTTGTCAACCAGCTGGTCCAGAGCATTGGATTTAAACTCCAGGAACCTTTGGGCAAGTGAGTTAGAACACGTATAATTTACCCAGTCAATGGATGAGTAATTAAAGTCACCCAAACCCAAGTGTTTGGTTGTACCTTGATAGATTCAAGTAGATCAAAGTAGGCTGAGTGGATGTCCTGATTCATAATCAGGAAGAGGGGTCTTGCAGTCAATCATGTCTGAAGTAACTTAAGGGAATTGTGCTGTTTAACCACTCTAGAGGTGTATTTATCTACAATGAATATTGATATTTGTTTTAGTTCTCATGCTTCAGTTTGTGTTCTGAACATGTGGAAATGTAATCTGGTATAGCTGGGGTGCTCTCTGCAGCCTTACATCAGGTCTCAGTGACTGCACTAATGTCAGCATCTTCCAGGGTAAAGACTGCTTCTAGTGAGTTCAGTTTCTGTTTTAGACTCCTAGCATTTAGCAGCATAACCTTGAGGGTATTTTTAGTTGAGAATTTTGTTCTTGTGACATGGCTTAAAAAAGGCAACATGGGGGTGGCAAGAGTCTCAGCCAGTAACTGAAATTCCCAGGGGTGACAGATGAAGACCATTATTTCTGTCGACCATGTCATCCCAGGCTGACAGATACTGGATGCCCTTTGAATGACACCAGAAACTAAGCCAATTGTTGAAATCATTCATTTTTGTTTGTACTGATTTATCATCCTAGGCAAAGGTAAAATACTGCTTAAGGTTAGGGACATACTTGCCTGAGACACATAATCAGAGAGCTCAGTCATGTTCAGTGAGGTACATGTCAAGTCACTCACACCAACAAGGACTGTGACGGTGTCATAACAGTGCCTGTTTAGAAATGTCAGTGCACGTGTGATGTGGTGGATCCTGGTACCTGACAGACAGCAGACTGTGAATTTTTCCTTATCCAGCCTGGTGAGAGGGACATCCATGCATCTCATAATTGAGTCACCTATGACTAAGATGTTTGTTTTTGTGTTCTGCCTTAAGGGCTTGACTGGTGAGACACTAGTGTGCATATATTATCTGTACTATGTTCTGCAGAGGATGTATTATGTGAATCATGTTTGTGTTTGGGAGGTCTCTGATGTTTAGGCAAGCTTCTGGTAAAGACCTGTGCATATGTATGCTTATGTGTTGTTGGTTTGGTGGGTGCAGAAGGTGGTGTGTGCATGTTGACAACCTGCTTAGTATCAGATGAACTGACTGGTGAGCGAGAGAGCTTGGATTCTAAGTTCTTGATATAGATGCATCTTTCACATAATGAATTTGTGTGGACTAGAAGTGGGCCGTCAGTGTACATGAGGCAATTGCTACATTGCCTCAAGATGCTCATGTCAACCACGCTGGCTGGAGAAACCATCCATAATGCTAGATAAGTTGATGTGGTCAGAAAACAGGGAGAGAACAGGAAGAACCAGGTAAAGTAGAGGACAGGAGAAATGGAAAAAATACGAAGGACTAGTGGGGGTAGGATCTGTGCTGGTACCTCAGAAGCTTCGCTGAATGTATCATCTGTCAGAGAGGGACAATTGTGAGAACTCACAGATGGAGCATCAGCAGAGTACTAAGGGAAAATGTGCAGGCAGAAGTGTTTGCGTCTATAACTGCCAATGATGCCTACCGCTGCTCGTCAGTGCACGAGCTGCAAACAAGCAGAAACCTGCACAAATGCAGTGCTTATGTAGCAATTGTAAGCAAACTGATTTAAACAAATTAACCAGACAAAAAGCTCAAAACTGAACCCTGTTCCAGCACCCTTCAATCAGATGAGTTCTACCTGGACTGCACATTTCTGCTACTAGGGTGCAGGGGAACCCTCTCCAACAAAAAATGGCCTGGTTTATTGCTCAATTTATGCAAACAAAACTAGATTCAGCAGGTCTGAATCTAGCCTATGCTACAGCAAAACAAAAAGTACCAATTTCAGAAAAAAAAAAAACAGTTGAAGTAAGCAGTGATATGGTAAAAATGCAATATAGAGAGAAAAATTCTACTTAAGGTTTGCAGAGATCAGCAGACACAGATGGCTTGGGTGCATCAGATAAATACAGCAGAGCAGTAGCTGGTTGTCAAACTCTGTGGAGCTTTGCTAAAACAAATGCAAGCCCACACAAACATAGTGCTAATGAGAGCAAATTGATTTAAACTAATTAGCCAAAAAAAAAAAAAAAAAGCTCAAAACTGAGCCCTATGGGAAAAAATCTGCATAAAACACCAGGAATAAAATCACTGGCTCTGTATTTATAACAGAGTAAGCTGCATGTCAAGAGACATTTAGGGTATAGGCAAGTCTAAGTGACAAAAGTGAGTGCTGCATTATTCCCTTGCAATTACACACCACAGTGAGTTTTCATTTTTATAAAGCTGCCTCACTCAGTTACACACGTTAGTAGCTTGATGAACTCATAAAAAGAAACTGATGATTATGTAATATAAAACTTGACAAAGAAGCCATTTTTAAGTAAATAAAATGTGCCTGCTGTGGAAGAGCAGGGTCATGCACTAAACAGTCACCTAGACGCATAGCATCCCCAGCAGCTGTCTACACCTGAACAGTTGTAGCTATAGTAAAAGTCGTACATGAGGCAAGAATGAATCCATGTATTCTATTCTTTATAATATTTACAGGAAAGAAAGTATCCTGCTCCTGCTGTCTTCTAAACTAGAGTGATAATCTGATAAACCCTGAACAATACTGTGGACTTGAAGACAATATGCCATAACTTATTAAGCAGATTATGCTAACAGCTCCTTATTTGGACCCGAGAGTTTAATTTTGTAGAATATTAACTGGCAATAATTTTTATTGATTTCATTTTTATGGAGCACATACTTGCAGTCCATTTATGTAATATGCAAATCTGCAGATGTAGTTTACAGACCTGCATCTCATTTTATGTTGTACAAAGGCTTCAGTATGCATATATAGTGTGTAAATAATCAGTATGTTTGTTACCAAAACCTCCAATATGTTTATGTGGTGTATATAAAAAAATACAGTTGTATATGGATTAATGCCGTGTTTATGTTGAGCATTGTTACCATGTAGAACACAGGACATAAACAGAGACATAATGAAGGCAATGTACACAAAGTTTCCCTAAACTACAGTTAGATATTCTGTCTGTTACGGATGGAGGTTTGCAACTAGAGTAGCTCCTACTGCCAAATAACCCCATAATATTACTCTGGGAATTCTGTTTTGCCTAAAACTACTCTGCAGAGCTCTCAAAATGTTTACAAAGATGCATTTTACTGAATTCTGTCTTGCCTAAAACCACTCTGCAGAACTCTCAAAATGTTTACAAAGATACATTTTACTGAATTCTGTCTTGCCTAAAACCACTCTGCAGGACTTTCAAAATGTTTACAAAGATGCATTTTTACTATGCAAGGAAATGCGATTAGATATATTAAAACATCACCAAAATACTTTTTGCATATAGTAAGTCCCCTGTACCCTCCAGAACCTATGTATCCCCAGAGTATAAATATACTGCTTCCAATGTTACATAAACTCAGAGAAAGTATAGGACACTTCCTAGAAATTCCTTAAGTTCAACTTTTCTTTTCTGGTAGTATAAGGCTAGGTAGTATAAGGATAGGGCTAGGCTTGTAAATGCCCTCGGGCAGATAGCCTAGTATGAACCTATGAACCTATGAACCTATATAGCAGTAAAATCAAAGTGGTTAATACATAGGCTTCCTACAATTTATATATACATATATATATATATATATATATATATATATATATATGTATGTAGGAAGCCTATGTATTAACCACTTTGATTTTACTGCAAGGGAAAAGGGAGACTGATATCAAAATCTTTCAGGTCAAGCCAGTTCAATTGGCATAGGGGTGTTTGTTTTGCCTTTTGATACAGGTTACTCATGATTAAACAGTGATCCCAAAAAACAGAGGAGACAGTCAAGCAAATGGCATAGAATGACCAAAAACTATCTGTTCATACTGAGGTGAGAATATGGGGTTTGCTATAAATCATTTGGTTACACTAACAGAATGACAGGATCCAACAAGATCTGTGCAACTCTGTTTTATAGGGTCTATATTAGAACACCAAACAGTTAAAATGTTGAGTGACCCATTTTCAGTGAATGCTGAAAATATCGAAGAAGCAGAAAAACAAATTCTTTACTAGGGAAAGAATTCGGTTGTCCGTTTCTGTTTCTTCAGTATTTTCAGCGCTCTGTTGGAAAGTTACGGGTCGGGTTCAGGTAAGTGTGTGATTGAGTGCGGGTTAGGTATGTGTGCGATTGTGTGGACATGAGGGTCAGGGCGGGTTAGGTAAGTTAGGGTTAGGGCGCGGGTTAGGTATGTGCACGATTGTGTGGACATGAGGGTTAGGGCGGGTTAGGTGAGTTAGGGCGCGGGTGAGGTGAGTGTGCGATAGTGATGGACCTTAGGGTTAGGGTTTGGGTTAAGGTAAGTGGATAGTTAGTGGTGTGTGTATAGTTTAGTGTAGGGTTATGTGTAAGATTTTAGGTGTGTGTATGTGTGTGTGGATTGCTGTGTGTTTGGTGCGCTTGTGTTGTGTGTATGTGTTTTGGAGCAGCAAATTTTTTCCCTAGGAAAAATTCACTGTTCTGAACGATCGATGTTTGGTATTTTCGATGGGTAGGGTTCGATATTAGAACACTCGACATTTTGAATGTTTGGTGTTCTAATATAGACCCTGTTTCATACCCACCAGGTGCCTCACATTGGAAGTGGTCATCTGATAAGTTTGTAATGAAGGGGAACCTTAGACTGTTCTACCTGTCACAACCTACCTGTCACCACTTAGCTCTCAGTTCTTCTCACAAAAGGGTAATGTATGGTGCCGCCTGTCACCACTTAGCCTTCAATTCTTTTAACAGAAGGATAATGTATGGTACCAGCAGTCACCACTCAGCCCCGAGTTATTTTCACAGAATGGTAAATGTATGGTACCGCCTGTTACCACTCAACCCTCAGTTCTTTTCACAAAAGGATACTGTATGGTATCCTGTCACCAATCAGCTGTCAGTTCTTTTCACAGAAGGGTAATGTATGGTACCACCTGTCACCACTTAGCCCTCGGCTCTTCTTACAGAAGGGTAATGTATGGGGAAGCAATGGTTAAATGAATGGCAAGTGTCTGGGCAGAGCCAAAGGGCAACAACAGTTAAAACAAAGTTTCAAAGACTGATGGAATAAATATTCACGTGGGGTACCTAAAACACCATCCCCCAAATGTCAGAATGCTTCTCAAGAAAACTTAAGTTATTGTAAAAGAATCTGATACATGCAGTACTAGGTTAACAACAGAGTTCATTCATATCTATAAGAATGCCCAACCACAATGACTGTATTAATTGACTATAAAGCATTTATACAGTCAAAGTGTATTCTAGAGGCTAAATCATATGGGATCAGTATTTTAAATAACATCTGTCGATGCATTTTCTGTAGCTGCTTTATCTAACTTATGGTTATGGGGAAACAGAACCAGTCCTAGAAAACAGTAAATAAAAGGCAAGATCTAATCTTGGATGGGACCCAGTACAACTCAGGATGCATAGACATGCATATGGACATCACACATACACTGACATGTACACAGTCACACCCCTAGAGGTAATTATGAGTATCACCAGTTTAGCTACCCATATTTCACTGGGATATGGAAGGAATCTGGAATGCTTGTTAAAAGCCCATTCAGATAAAAGGAGTGCGTGCTCACTCTACGGAGAAATGAACCAGAGAAGCAAATGCTGCAAAGCAGCAGTGCTAACAACTACACTAGTTTGCCACCCTGGAGACATTCTTAAAATTAAATCACAATAGTAGTTTTATTTTCGAAGACCATGTTTATCTCTGTAGTTACAGTGTGTAATTTACAAGCAAATGATCAGACATAATATTCATATAAAGCTGCAGACATACAAAGAATACCGATTTGGTAACACAATCAACATTAGAGATTCAAGTTAAGAAAATGTTATTTAAATACAAATACTATTTCAAATAAAAGGTACAGTTTAACAAAATAATATCATAGGATATCACCAATAAGTTTCATAGATAGTTACAGTGAGCTCTTATCCCAACTTTAACGTTGAGCAGATGCTGTTTAAAATAAATAAAACTCCTTTTAAACAGTAAAAAAAACTAGGTGACATTTTTGCAATCCTCAGGTGTACAATAATTATTCTTAATGCCTTCAGAGAATGCAGACTATATATATATATATATATATATATATATATATATATATATATATATATATATATATATATATATATATATATATATAAAATTATTCTTAGAAAATAGTATCCTTATTGTGATTCTACCTTAAAAAAGAACTGTACTACAACATACTCCAGTTGCAATTCAGTACAACAGACACTTTGATACCACCTTGTGGCATGCATTGTAGATATATGAACACCCACCTTATCATGATGTAAAGATAAAAGGTGATTTTTCATAAAAATATTTCCAAAACCATGTGTGAGGTAATTACCAAGACCTTTCCAGGTGAAATACTACATGTCACAGAAAATGCTGGAAATATGCTGGCTCTGAGGCAGAGGGGGAAGGATCCTTGACTGTGCCCCAGATGACTCAGGTTTGGTTAGTGGTCTGGGAGGAATGTGGGTGTCTAATTTTGGATCGTAAAGTTTGTTGGGACAGTGTATCCATTAGCAGAAACACCCTCTAGGGGAAGGCCCAATATTCCATACAATATGCAGACAGGAACTCAGGGTTATGAGCCTTTCAGTCAGTGTGCACAGGATTCCATTTATCCACAGTTCAGCCCTGTTGACTCTAGAGGTGTATGCTGCAACAAATTGGCATTGTTAGTCATTCAAGTAGGTCAGACCTATACGGAGTTATGTTGGAGGGGATAGCTATTATTGATGACAGAGAAGACAGAAGGACGACAAAAACTGAGATGTAGGTACCCTGCAAGCCTGTATGCCCACCCAAAAAACAGCATGTTGTATGCAGAAATAATTTCTGTTTTTTGTATGATTTGTGGGTTATTGAACAAAATCTTCTGCAGCATTTATGTTGTCATTGCTACAATTACTGAGATACAGGCTGCACTAGAAAATTGGATTGTAAAGAATTTCTGCATGTAGTTAAAAATGTTATTCTGGCAGTTATCATAGAGAACTAAAGCTCTGACTTGTTAATAAGCTGCTTTTTGTGGCAAGGTTTGAATCTTACCACCTTCATTTGCCTACTGTGTGATGTTAAGCAAGTCCCTTAACCAGACAGATATTTGGAGCAGTTGGGAATTTGGGTTAGTTTCCTTAAGGTCTTGTATGATAATATATACAATCGATACTTTTCAGCTATTGTACATTATATTTTCTTTGGCGGATATATAGTATTTCAAATGAGTAGTGTACCTTGGGTTAAAGTTTCCAATAATAGCATACAAGTTACTAAGCATTCTCAACCATTACAAATGTAATAAAGTATCCTTTGCAGAATTTTAATTGTTTGATATCACGGCTTAAGCAAATTGTGCAAGTGATAAGTGGAGGTGATGTATTTGGGAGCAATACTATCCAAGTTATAGTAAGCACTTAGAAAAAGTCATAAAGGGGTGCTAAAAGTTACTTATGACATCTCTGTACTCAACAAAGTCAATATGAAATATACTTGTTCTGAATAAAAAATTCTCAGACTTGCTCTCAACAATGTGGCATCCTCCATATAAGTAACAAATAATCTGAACTGCTCACACACTGCGTCAACAATGTGCTGCTTCTTTTTGTGAGCTTGCTATATTCTCACTATGCTCCCCACTTTCAAAAAAAAAATACAAACACCTTGTGTTATTCTAGGTTGTTTACAGTATGTATACACCTCTCAAATGGCACCTTTACAGTGGGTAGTGGAGAGCAGACATCAAATGCTGGAATTCTCACTGCTCTGAAAATCATCTGAATCCCATAATTACATGCTGTAAATCATTTTCATGTCTACATTATCAGGAGCCCTGCACCTTGGAAGCAGGCCTTTAAATGCACCCTTACTTGAAGTATATGCTAACTTTATGGCCTCACAAAACTTTGAATTGGAATCTAGACACATTAGTTGGCGCAGTTTTGAGAAAGGAGAAGAAAAAAAACGTATTTACTCCACAATCCTTCTGTCCTTGAATAAACAATCATCTCTTCTCTTGGAGCACCAATGGGATATCAGTGGGTAAGTATTTTCTTTTATTTAGGCATTGTTGCACAGCTCTGGCCCCCTTGTTCTATTTGTACTGGCATTCCTCACCAATATAACACATTGCAGGATCTTTGTACTTCATCATTCCTAACTGTGATTAAAGTATTCCTGCCAGTATTGCTTTCCTCTGTTTGCTTCTTTCATAAATATGATTAACTCAGCATATCCGCTATATGCAGCTCTTTTCCTTGCTTATATTTCAAAACTTAGTCATACATTTATAATCTCAATATTATGCTCTGCACTCCTCTTAGTGACTTGCAAAAGACTTAAGGTTCACTTCTACCAACGTTCATTTGTATTAAATATATCCATGGAACTTTACATAACCATATACTATGGCAAGCAGCTCTTCTGACCTATTTATTTATTTATTTCAGTTTTAAAATGTAAAAGAAATGACAAATTGTTATTCAGATTATAATGTTGAAAGCTGACTGCAAAATATAGTAACGAGAAAATAAACTGTAGAAATAAAGCCAACCAACTCACTGATGTGGTGACTAAATACAACTTTATATATGCCAGCTGGCATAGTGGTTAAGATCTTCGCCTCCCATAGACAGGGTACACGTTTTGATCTTAATCTCTAACCAATGTCTGTTTGGAGTTTGCATGTTCTCCCTATGTTTCTGTAGGGTTTCTCCCATCTCCAAAAAACATGCTGAGTGCTCCCATCTCACACTCACCTAAGAATGGAGCTGTGGGGGCAGCTGCACAGACAACAGACGGTGTTCAACAGGGAAAGAATTCTACAGACCAACCTCTTTTGGGCATCTACTGGGGTATGCAGTATCCTAAAGATAGGAGAACACGGATCATGTGCCATGGCAGGGTTAGCCACTCAACAGTGTAAAAATATGGCTCAAGGTGATCTGGTCATGTTTAATGTCACCAAAATTGGCATGAGTATTTGCTGGTGATAGGTGGGTTGAGGACCTGCCCTAATCTGACCTATGCCAGAGACCCATGCTAATGGTAGGAGGGGCGATTGTGCCTCAATTGGCCAGTGTGCACTCATCATAAATCCCAGCTGCCCTGGATCAATATGCTACAGGCTGGCCAGTGTTTAACTGCCCATCTTGGGTTACCTGGGATAGTTCTGTTGAGTGAATGCGGAACGTAAAACCAATCAACCTTCCAAACATGAACTAAGAATTGCCACACTCTATGTAAGTTCACTGACAGGACAAGGCTTAGAAGTGGATGACATAATGGCAAGGAGGAGGCTGGACAACTTGCGTATCCAGAAGACAAGGTAGAAGGGCAGTGCAGCAAAGCCACTTTTATGAGGAGGACATGCTAGAAATGGTGTTGGAATTGTGGTAAGGGAGAGGCTTCAGAAGACAGTGAGGGATGTCATCAGAATTGGTGACAGACACGTGGTAATCAGACCCCTGTCTAATGATAAAGCAGTATTCATAATCATTAAAATGATCACATAATCAATAAATATCTCATAACAAAAGTAATTAATAAATGCATACAATGACAGTAAAAACATGTTGTAAATCTTAGTTTAAAATCATACTTCATTACTTAAAAAACAAAATAGCTACTTTTATATCAAATTTGATGTGCCCTGACCTTTAAAATACTCAATATGGAGCCAGAATCATTAATGGACAGGTTTTTACTGTCATTGTATGCATTTATTAATTATTACAGCAATTCATTATTGTGCTTTTAATTATTTTGTCAGTTTACAATTTGTTAACATAGTAGGATATTTCATTGTTAAACTATTTGTTACACAACTTAGGAATTCTTGTAAGTTAGACATGTTTTATTTATTTATTAATGGTATTTAGTCAAGTTGATGAAATGGTCATAGGAATTAACATGAATGTTTTTTCATTTTTTGTTTAACTACTGACGGTTCAATATTTGTGTTATGAGATATTGGTCATGTGATCATTTTAATGAATATAAATTGCACCTGTGTTTGACTGACTTCACTCTGATGAGGCCCAAGGGTATGATGGACAAAAGCACTTAGTCTTTTTATTTATTTATTTATTTAATCTGTAATTTTGAGTCTGTGAGCATTGTCTGGCAGTGGTGAATTTTTATTTTTATTTTGTTTTTTGTATGACACAAGGACTGCTGGTGTCCACATGGACAGGGAAACAGGAATAAAAGAGAGGTCATTCTAGACTTCTGTCTGACAAATGGCCAACACTTGGTTCAGAAAGAAAGTCTCACACGATCACACACAAAAGTGGACAGTATGTAACTCAGGTAGTCTTCCTCCTAGTAAGGGAAAGGCACTGGGATGGAATCTCTCATTGCAAAGTCATTCCCAGTGAAATAATCAATCCACAGCATAAATCAATGGTTGTCACAATGAGCTGCAAGCAGTGATCAGAGAAGGCTCTATAGTCAGAGACCAGGTTGAAGACCTGAAAGTCGACTGGAAAGAAAACACAACAGTTCAAGAAATTACTCAAGGCTCTAGCACCTCAAGAAGAGGAGGAAATAAGTGGAGCTGAAGAATGGCAGTGCCTCAAAACAGCATGTGTAGGGGCTGGGCTGCAGAACATATATGTGGCTAAACCAAGTATGGAAATAAGGTATATAAGGAAAGCTGGTGGTGGAATACAGAAGTCCAAGAAGTCATTAAAAAAGGAAGGAGTGCAGGAAAAAGTGGCAATTAGAAAAAGACCAGGCTAGAAAGGAATACCAGTAGGCTAACAAAGAGGCTAAGAGAGGATTTGCAATAGCAAACAGCAAGACATCAGAGGCAGTCTACCAACTTCTGGAAAGTGACTCAATGGATGGCACAAAAACTCTCAGGTTGCAAGGCAAAGACAGAGATAAAGAAGTCAGACACCCTTCATAAGGGATGCCAGTAACAGCCTACTCACCAGTCCATGTGACCTCAAAGACAGATGGAAGGAGCACTTCCAGCAACTTCTGAATGAAGAAAACCCCACAGAAGCTGTACTGCCCCAGACACAGCCTATAGTGAGAGAAGAGGAGGAGCCTACTCTAGAAGTAACAGGAAAATGAAGTAGGGGTTTGCAGCAGGCTCAGATGAGGTCATAGAAGACATGATCAAGATGTTGGGCGAGATAGAAGAGAAATGGCTCCTGAGGGTATTCATAGCAGTATGGAGTGAAAGACATATCGCAGATGATAGGAGAATAAGTGTACTAGTGCCAGTGTTCAGGAACAAAGGGGACAATGACAACTGTGGGCAATATAGAAGTATCAAACTCCTATCACATTCCATGAAAGTTCTGGAGAGCATAATTGATAAATGAATACTCAGAGTAGTAGAAAGCAAGACAGGAAATGAGCAGTTTGGATTCAGATCAAAATGCACACAACCAACCTGATGTTTGCATGAACCAGATAATTGAGAAGAAGCTAGAAATAAGGAAAGAGTCCAACTGGGCATTCCTAGACTTGGAGAAAGCAGATAATAGGGTCTCAAGAAAGCTGATTTGGGCAGTCCTGCAGTCGTATGAAGTCCCAGAAACAGTGGTAGAGTTAGAGCAAGCTATGTACAAAGCTCCAATGACAAAAGTACAGACCGCATTTGGTCTTACAGAGGGGTTCTAAGTGGGAGTGGGTGTGAATCAGGGTTTGGCTCTGAGCCCACTGCTGTTCATACTGGTGATGGACTACATTTGCAATCAAGTTGGAGGGGACAGGTCAACAAAGGTGCTGTATGCAGATGATGTGGCATTCCAGGCAGACTATGAGCAAGAACTTAAGTAAAGGGTAGGGGAATGGAATGCAGAACTGCAGGCACATGGGATGAAAGTGAGTACAGATAAGACAGTTGCAATGGCAGCAAATGAGGGAAATCAGAGGAAGCCAACAACTGAGGTAGAAGGGAAAACAGTGGAACAGGTAAACAGCTTCAAGTATCTGGGAGCGGCGGTTCAAAAGAAGAGAAGACTGAACGAGGAGGTCAAAGCTAGAATCAGTGGGGCTATAGCCAACTGGCATGAGTGTCAGGGGTAATGTATGAAGCTGAACAGTAAAGTGTACAAAACAGTGGTGTGACCAATACTACTTTGTGGTACAGAAACATTGGCAGTAAAGGCAGAACAGTTGAGGAAGTGAGAGATGATGGAGATGAAATGCCCGAGATGGGTGGTAGGATGCACACTGTGGAACAGATGAAGAAGTGAGGACATAGGAGCAGAAGCCAAAGTAGCTCCAATTACAGAAAAGGTCAAAGAGAACAGATAATGGTGGTTTAGGCAAATGTGCAGGAAAGCAGATGACAATCTGATGAAGAAGATTTGGGACAGCGGGAAGAAGGCAAGAAGAAATGAGGGCATCCAACAAAGAGGTGGATGGATTATGCGAGAGAAGACAAGCAACAGTCTGGCATGACTGTTTAAGAAGGTAGGAGAGTGGCATTGAATAGGGAGGGATGGTGACAAATGACAACACCCGACCCCATGTAGAAAATGTGAAAAAGGGAGTTGTTGATGGTGATAATTTGTTTCATCTACTTGTAATGTGACTGACCTACACACATCAAAATATTTGTCAGTCAGCAATTTTTTTTACTAGTTATTTAAACATTTCATGCACTCTTCTTGCTCTGTACTCCAGTATTATTTTAAATCCCATGTCATTAGTATTCTTAATGGCAAAGTTAAATTCAACATACTTGGAATATACTTTGAAAGAAACAGCAACAGTTCAAGGTATATCATGAGAGACTTGTTTATGTTCATGAGGAAGCACATTACTTGTTTCTCATATATATATGTATATATATATATATATATATATATATATATATATATATATATATATATATATTTTTTTGTGTGTGTGTCTGACTTAAAGCATTCAGAAAAAACAACACTGAGCTTGTTGAGCCAAAATCCACAGCTTGCTTTACTCATGGAAGAAAATACTTTGCTCTTGGCAAGACCAGCACTACATCCTTAATTATATGAAACTCCTTTTATTATTTGAGCAAGATTTTGTGGGCAAATATGCATAAGAATTTTATACTGCTTCACAGCAGTAACCATTATGTTCAGCAATTCAGTAGATTTACTCATAGGTATGTACTAGGCTATTGGCACTAGGGCCTATACAAGCCTAGCCAAAAAGGTATCCTGGCTTTCGCCACCCAAGAAAATTATTTTCCTGTGCCCCTGTCAAGCAGAACCACGGAAGTGATCCCCGGGGTGAATTTCCTATTACCCATCCAATAATCAAGATTTTTCTTGAAGAGTGCTAATGAGGAGTGCTGTTTGACATAGATAGGTAGTCTGTTCCAGAGTATGGGAAGTCTCTGGGACAGAAATCTACCCCTCCAGCATGTTCTGTTTATTGTGGTGACAGGGTTTAGGTCTCTAGAGTGTGTAGCTCAGAGGGATTGGGATTTCTTTAAGTGGAGCATGTCCAACAGCTCTGGGTTTGACACAGCTTTGTATATTAGGCAGAGATCGCCTCTGAGTAGGTGATATGCGACGGAGTAAAGCTGGATTTTTTTGAGACGGTCTGCGTAAGGCATCTGTTTGAGGCTAGTAATCCTCTTTGTGAGGTATTTTTGTGGCCTTTCCAGTTGTTGTAGATGTCTTGTGAGGTACATACCAAAAGGGGCATTGTACTCTATAATGGGTCTAATGAGTGATGAGTAGAGGGGAACAATGACCTCTTTTTTCTGGATGAGAAACCTTTTGTGATGAGGTGTGTCACACAGAAGGATTTCCTGACCACTGTGGCGATGTAATTATTAAAGGAGAGACTACTGTCCACCTGTGTCCCAAGGTCTCTATCACACTTTCGGTGTTAAGTAGACTACCGCCTATGTGGTAGTTCATGGGTACAGAGTTTTTACAAAAGTGGATGACAATGCACTTTTTGGCATTGAGCTTGAGACCATGGTTTTGACACCAGGCATCTGTCTCAGTGAGGCCCTTTTGTAGAATGTCCACATCGTTAGGAGTTTCAATTATGGCTCCTAGTTTGCAGTCATCTGGAAATTTAGCTAGCCAAAGACCTTTTGTGTTAGCCTGTACTTCAGAGAAGTAGATACCAAACAGGAGAGGACCCAGGACTGAACCCTGTGGTACTCCACTTGTCACTGGTCTGAAGTCTGATTTGGAGTCTGCTACTTTCACAGTGTGGGTTCTGTCAGTAAGCTAATTGGCAACCCATCTTGTGACATAGGGATTTATACCTAGTTTAGTGAGTTTATCTATAATTCCAGAGTGGGGAATGGTGTCGAACACCTGGGCAAGATCTAGATAGGCTGTGTGAACCACCTTACCATCATCTATGGCTTTAGTGATTACTTCAAAGTCTATCAGGTATAGGAGACATGAACTGTGTGGGGTCCAGAGTTTGGAGATCTCCAATGTCTTTGTTTATGAGTTCCAAGATGATATCTTCCATGGCCTTGCAGACCAGGCTCGTCAGGCTAATGGGGCGGTAGTTCCCAGGGTCTGTTGTGCCCCCCCCCCTTTGTGGAGTGGGATAACTGTCACGGTGCGCCATTCAATGGGCACAAAGCCTGAGGTGAGGCTATGATTGAACATGGTACTTAAATGGGGTGCCAGTTCATTCTGTAGTTCATGTAGAAGGCAGCCTGGGATGTTGTCAGGTCCCATGGATGCTGTGTTCTTGGCTTTGGAGAGTGAGGTTTTTACCTGTGCAGCCGTGATTACAGGAACTTTGCATTCTTCCGGTATAAAGATGGGCCCTTTAGGGGGTGAGAGGGGGGTAAAGGTAGCACTGAACCTATCTGCCAGGATGTTGGCAATATCAGTTGGTTCTGTATATTTAGTGTCATTGTGCTGTAACTCAGAGCAGATCTGAGTGTTGCCATTGAGATTCTTGACATAGCTATAGAATGCTTTGTGGTTGTCTTTAGAATCAGTGGCAATTTTGTTTTCATAACTAGCTTTGAAGGATTTTATGAGGGATCTCAGCTTTTTACTGAAGCTGACCAGGGAGTTCCTCCAATCGTGGGATTTTACTCTTTTTTGCAACAGTTTCTTTCCTCTGTTGTAGAGTTTGCTTATGGCAGAAGACCACCAGATAGGCTTCCTTTTTTTGGAGGATAGCATCTTGGTTCTGTTAGGGATAGCATGATCCATGCACTCGTGTAAGAGCTTATAATGTGCATTTGTGTAGGATTCAGCAGTCATACCTCTATTGTCCATCTACATGGGTGTCGTGAAGTTTGCCACTTCTGTCTTAAGAAGCGTGAAGTTGGCTTTGGAGAAATCTTTTACGGTTGTTTTCCTAATGGGTCTTTCGCAGTTCCTTTGCTATTAATTGTTATTAGTTATACTGCTTTTTTATTGAAACTAGCTTTGCCCCTCTGTCTCTGTGGTTCTGTCACATTCCTCCACCGGGAACTAATCATTATAGCAATAACCCACGCCTGGGTGTGGGTAATGCTAAATTTACCCACGGTTGGCGTGGTTTGGTCCCGAGGGACCAAACAAAGCCAACCGTGGGTAAATTTAGCATTACCCACACCCAGAAGTGGGTTATTGCTATTATACCATGACATTATTTAAGAAAAGAAACTATTATTTTTCTTAAATAATGGCATAGTATAATGCCTGTTTACTGCCCTTCCGCAGATGTCTGGCATCCGCGGCAGTTCTGATATACTGCGCGCCTGCGCAGTACATCAGAGCTGTGGGCAAAAGCAACGGAGAAAGCAAGATCTCTGTTGCTTTTTTTAGTGTTTTGCTATGTTAAATGAGTTTAACATAGCGAGACAGCTTTAAAATAAGCAACGGACATCTCCGTTGCTTATTTTAAAGCTGTCTCGCTATGTTAAACCCATTTAGCATAGCGAGACAGTGTTTTAAAAAAACGAGTTATACTAATGGAAAAAAGTCCGGGCGACCAGACCTTTTTCCATTAGTATAACTCGATTTACAATGGGCACTCTGGCCAATCAGCGTGCACGTTTTGGGGGGATCATGGTATAATATGCAATACACAGTATTTCAGCACCCTGGACAGCTCACAGTAGTGAATAGGCAAAAATACATTCTGTATAGATAATTACAACATTACTGTTATATTTTACTTAAAAAATAAAAATATAAAAATTATTTTTTAATAAAGAATACTTTTTACCGAGTCACTCTAAAAGGTGAAAAATAAGGAAGAAGAGTGAAAATTTTGCACAAAAAAAAAAAAAAAAACACAGACAAGCGGAATTCAGAAAATAATTCCAGGTTGGTTTTGCTGACTCCTGCTACTACCTCTGCTACCTGAACAGAATCAAGAAAATCAACCTTAAATGTTTTTTCTGAAATCAGTTTGTCTGTTTCTTTTGCAAAGTTTTCATTCTTCCTTATTTTTCACTTTTTAGAGGAACTCAATAAAACATTTTTTATTAATTTTAATACTTTTATTAAAAAGGCTGCCAGCACAGAAATGACTGCTTTTGATAATTTTTGCTCCTTGTTTGAAGAGCTGTATAAGTAAAAGGTCTGGCATACTCTTATATTTTCAAACAAGGATATTAGGGTAAATACCTTACTCATCCGCGGTGGTGAAGCAGTAGCGTTGCCTCACAGCAAGAGGTTCTCCCATTTGATTCTTGGCTGGAGTGCGGGAAGTGCCTTCTGTGTGGAGTCTGCATGTCCGCCCCGCAGTTGGGTGAGCATTCGAAAGACATGTGTAAATGGGCGTGCCTTCATTGAATGTCGAGCTGGCACCTCGGTGTTCGTGAAAATCTACTGCCAGTCATTAGCAGACTGATGTTCCGCTGTGGCGACCCCTAACCGGGAAAAGCTGAAGACAAACAACAACAACCTTACCTTCAGATTGTACCTTAGAGGCATGGGCAAATGGCAGCTGCAGCTTAAATTTTAATGAAAAAAATAATGCCATTGTATTCCACATTTACAAACAAAAATATCACCTTTATAATGAAATAAAGATCCAATTTACCCTTAAAGTCAAAAAAGCTGTATATTTATGGTTTTGTTTACATACATTACTCTGAAGAGACATAATAGCTATGCTTTTATTTGAAATGAAAATGTTTGAAGTACTGTAGTTTTGCCAGTTTCCAATGGCCCTTTTGACCTGAATTTCACTGCATTTTCAGAAGTCACTATCGCTGCATTGCATCCAGACATTCTTACATTCTTACCCTGCCTTAGCTACACTACTGGCTATAACTATAAATTATGTATCCACACAAAAATCGGTTCAGCAATACCAATATTTATGGGGTCATGATAAAATGAAGTATTTAGGAGTATGGATTAAAAAGGCTTCTGTTATGACAGCAAAGGATACGTTGTGTCTTTCGGCTTATCCTGGTTAGGGGTCGCCACAGCAGAACTCTGGTCCGCTAATGTTTGGTAGTGGATTTTTACGTGCTGAGTTACCAGCCTTGACGCACAACCTTCAATGAAGGCATGCCCATTCACGCACGTCTCCACACAGAAGATGCTCTAGCTGAGAATCGAATGGGACGTCTTGCTGTGAGGCGACAATGCTACCGCAGCACCACTACCGTGGATAGCAAAGGATATGTGAGAAACAAAATAATTAAAGGATATGTGAGAAACAAAAGAATTCAAAAATAGAAAAACTGTTTATGGATATGGATAATAAGATACAAGCAGTGAAAATATTTTTAGTTTCTTTAGTTTTTATATACAGCTCAGGAATATTTTTATGAACCAGAGGAGAAGTTGTTGTAGAAAATAAATTCTTTCAATGTTTTATTAAGATTATCTATGTAGGAGAAGAGGGCAAGGGTTAAGTGGGATAAGGTGATCTTCCAAACAGAACAATGTATTTTAGGGCTGCTTGATTTGATGGGATACTTTAAAGCTATGCAGTAAAGGTTCAAATATATAACACAAGCAGAGGGTTATAATTCAAGTGGAAAGGGATGAGGCTGAGGAGGATGAGGATGATGTGGGTGCAAGAAATAAGGAGAGAGTGGGATTTTGGATGCAGATCCTTAAGGAGGATAATGATCATTCAGAATGTTATAAAGTTACAGAAAGTATTCTAAGAAGTTAGCCATCACGGAAATGGAAAATAAGAGATTTTGCCAATATGGATGACTACAAGTAGGGGGTATACCGAGGCAAAAATGGGCTGAAATTTACTGGAGAAAACTGGTAAAAAAAACAAGGTATTGTGAGCAAATTACTGGAATGAGAAAAGTAATAAAGTGGGATAAGGCCAAGAAGTTTGGAATGCTGGATGGAGACTGCCTTCCCTACCAGATGCTGACAGAGAGAAAGGGACAGAGAAATCCTAAGTGAAAGATCCGCTCCGGTAGAGTTTTAAGTCTAATGAAGATCAGAAGCTGCTGTTAAAAAATGGATAATTAGTAGGGCATATAAAAAAAAGTTTCCTCCCACATCCTAAAGACATGCTGTAGGTGGATTGGGCACTCTAAATTGACTTTAGGTGAGCGTGCGTGTGCCTTCTGTGGAAGGCTGGGCACCGGTCTGGCAACTCGACACCATAAAAGCTCCACTGCCAATCATGAGCGGACAGGTGAACCGCTGTGGTGACCCCTAACCGGGAAAAGCCGAAAGAAGAAGTAGGGCATATAAAATATTGTAATATAACTATAAGAATCAGAGGAGGTTAAAAAAGATTGGGGAGAGAGACTGGAAAAGCAATTTAGGAGGGAAAAATGGGAGAAAATATTTATGGCGATCAAGTATGCAACAAAGTCCAGAACATTTAGGATTTTTGCTTGGAAGTGCTTGCATATGTAATTTTATATCCCAAGCAGATTTCAAAAATTTTTCCTCAGGTAGCAAGCAAATGTTGGAGGAGTAATGGGCAGAATAACATGTATTTAGAAGTGTAATGAGATGGCAGATTTAAAAAAATCTCTACAGAGTACTTTGTCAGAAATATTGGGAGAGAAAATGGCTGTAACTAAGGAAATGATTATTTTGAGCTAGAGCACATGCCTTAAGTTTAAATCTATTGGCTGTCAAAAAATCAAATACTAGAAATGCAAATTAAAATATAACAACTGTATTTGAAGTATTGTAAAAGAGATAAAATCTGGAAGTGGTATGTTTAGAAAAAAGAAGAAGCAAATTACATAGAAATAATGGGAATTTGTGGGAATAATACATGGAGAATAAGGAGTGAGGTTTAAGGGAAGGCAGGAATGGAGCAATTTATGTAATGTTGACTATATGACAGTTGTTATAAAGACAGAAAACATATGTGGAATGTATACAAATTAAAAAATGTTAATGTAGTTTGTTTTCTTTTCTAATAATATACGTGTGCCTGTGTCTTAAGCGATAGTTAAATAAAGGTATATATTTTTTAAAAATCTTATGGGAGCCTCATTTGGAAGGTTCTTAGTAACATTTTCAAGGAATTATTCTTGGCTATTCAGGTAAAAAATACAGATTAAACCAGTGAGTCTGCCCTTAGGGATTTAAGAGCAACTGAACGTAACTCTACCAATTTGTATAGGGATTTCTGGTTGTGGTATGATGCCACTGACAATAGTACACTATTTTAGAAGAAATATATATGAATGTTTTTACTTCTGATGTAATGACAACTCAAAGTAGACATTCTGGACATGTTATGTACTCCCCTCAAAAAGATGTCAAAGACCAACTACAACAGAAACAGAGTATAATGCAACATGCTGCTATGTTACCGCCAGATGCCAACAAAACTATATTTGGTATGCATGTAAAAAAAACTGCTATGCCTGTACTGCTTTGTGAGTTCTCAGTAAAAACTTCAGTTACGTATACTTTGAGACTCGTGTACAAAATGCAATTAAGTCTGTCATTCTACCCTTAGGGAATTAAATTCATCTCAGTGTTGCATTTTATCCAAATTTATCGTGTCTGTGTGATCTCCTTATTTATGTCTCCAGTGACAAAGGCTCCTTTATCTAAAGAAATATGTATGAATTCTTACTTCAGATTTATTAATAGTTCAGTACAACTGAATATCTATTGTATTCCCCTCCTTGAAGAAAAGTCACATGAACATCACAATGAAAACAGAGTAGAACATAGTATAACAGATGACCATTGTCAAATGTTTGAAAAACCCAAATTCAGCACATATATACAGACCATGAATCAGTGCCTCCTTTGAGAATTCTTAGTAAATATTAGATTTAATATCACTTGGACACTTCAGTACAAAACACAGTTAAGACTGGATTTTGACCCTTAGAGATTTCACCACAACTCCGTGCTGACTCTGATTCCACCACATTGCCACTATCTGTGCATGTTTTTTCTAATGACATATATCCAGCCATAAAAAGTGCCTTTTTATCTGGGATGTAACAACTCCACGCAGACAAAATATATGCATCCTTAATAGAAAACAAGTATAATACAACTTGCCAGGCTGTTATTGTTTAAATTCCTGTAAAACTTGCATTTGATACCTTTGTATGACATGTTTTATTTATTCTAGGTAAAACTCACGCAAATTATACTTGCTACCTAAAACTACTTTTCACCCGTAGGGATTTAAATGCAGCTTAAACTGCCCCATCAGTGCAGGAAGCTTTGGTCACTGCATGCTTCCAGTGACAAAAGAGTGTTCTAGTCTGAAGAAATCTTTATGATTTTTAATTCTTGTTTAATGATAACTCAGTACAGATATGATCTGTAAAGTGCTGCATTCCCATCACTAAAAGAAGGAATAAGCCTTCCCAGAATAGAAACTGTGTCCACTTAATTGGGTTGAATGTCTGAATGTGGAATATATATTTTACGGGACTTTCAATTATAGAAACAGCACAATAACAGATAGCTCTTTGTTGAAGTATGGTAAACTATTTTCTTTTCAAATGAACTATAATAGTCACAAGTAGCAGAGTTTATGAACACTGCCATATGGTTATGTGACCATATATTTAAGTTAAAACAACTGGCAACATGTTTAACATCATTCTAGTTCAACATACATAAAACTATCATGTCTACATATAATGTTGCCCAATATAACAAACATGCCTGCAATTTCTTTTTCGACTTTTGCATGACTTTGAGGGTGGTGGTGATCCTGTTGGCAGATTACACTATTCTACCAGAAATTTGTAGCACAACCAGTTCTTTATAACTGATTTGCAATACTAATTCATAATATACTCCAAACAAATTAAATATTTTTATAAATCCTTATGTTTCATTCTTCCATTTTATGTTTTGATCTACCTTCCACATAATGCAGACATACCATCTACCCATAGTACTAATCCTCAATCTTGCTAACCTTTAATTAATCTCTATCTAGTGAGCTGGTAATAGTGCTGTGCTTTTAGTAACACGAAAGTTGGTGTTCTATTAGAAGTAAGATTGTTTGGTCCCTTGTACTGGTCAGGAATGAATGTAAAAAAGGGTCAAGGATGCTCATCACATGCAGCCACCTTCTGCTGTACCAAGAACATGGTAATTAACCTCTGCCTTCCACAGTTCAGACCCAGAATTCACTGTAATAAGGATCAGTTTCTCATGAGCAGAGGTTGACTGACAGTTTGAATTGCGCCTCGACTTCAGTACTGGATTCCTTACCATCGTTTATTGCATCAGTGAGCAAAGGCCTGCAGTGCAGCAGCAGCACTTTCTGGGCCGCTGACACCATGCCAGGGTTACATAATAGCTTCATCAAAATTGTCACCTGTTGGATGAACCAAATTTGAATTCAACGGCTGAAGATACTAAGACGATGAGCTGAAAAGACTGGTCTGAATTTGGGACTAGAATATTAATGGCATTTCATTTTTTTGTCTGTGAATTGTTGTTGTCTATTGACTGAATTTGGATAAGCAGTATTTATTGGTATTGTTCATGTAAGATATGTACAACTTTTGAGTGGCATGAAACAACTGCACCAATATCTAAATCCTGAATTTCCTGACTGTTGACATTCATCTAAAGCTAACGCTTACTTTCCGAGTGCTGTACTGGTCCCCTGAGCAGAACCTGTACTAACACACATCCTGCCACATGTATATCATTCCCTGGTGTATACTGCCTTGAGATTTCCTGAATTTCCTGGCTATTGACATCCATCTAAAGTGAATGTTTACTTTCCCATTGCTGTACTGGTCCCCTGAGCAGAACCTGTACTAACACTCAAAAGAACCAAAGTGTATGTACCTTTTTAGAAAGTTGTCTGCACATCCAATAGCAATATTGTAATACTATGTGTGCATGCTAGCAGCCTACCACAGAGCCCACTCAACCTGCTCTCTCCAGTTCCGTACCCCTTGTAGGTGCCTAGCCCTCCTCTGCTGTTAACTGACCTGTCCACTAGATGGCAGCATTAACCTACTTTTAAATACTTAATTGTAAAGTAAATCAAGCAACTGGATATTTGTCTGTCCTACTTGCTCTATTGCCCTGCCCTACCTTCTGTAGCCTCCCTTCTCCCCCTCAATCTCTCTTAGCAGAACTGCACATTACTCCTGATCCTTGCTGCTCTGTGCTTACTACTCGCCTCACTGATCATTCCTCGCTGACTTGCTCTTCCATTTCCTTGTTTCTGACCAGCTCAGTTCACCCTGCGGGCTCACTCCGCTCCACTACCCTACCCCCAAATTCCACACACCCCCAGTGCTCCTACATTTATTCTCCTCCTAACATCCCTCCCCCCTCTCTCCACTGACCAATCCTTAACACTTTCCCTCCACCGCACCTGCCTCTCACTACCTCACCCCTTCCCTCCTAAGTCCCTTAACCTCCTCTCTATTACATCCAACAGGCCCCACCTATCATGCACTTTCCTACTCCTAAAACCTTTATTTCCACATCCGTCCTCATCCTTCTTCTACTTCCTCTATACCATGCCACCTTCTATACTCACTTCCATCTACACCCCCCACCTCTGCCTCCCCACCTCCCTACACAACACATTTCCACAACATCTCAGCCTCTTTAGTTCCCTCCTACCCATCCCTACTCTTCAAAGTAAAACTTCTCCCAATCACTACTAAATACTACAAACCCAGACCTTTTCATTACCAGACACTTCTAAGTACAAACCAAAACAAGGTATTCCTTATCTCACTTACTTCTGCTTAGCCGGTGACATTCACCCTAATCCATGACCAAACCTCTCTCCTACTAACCACACTAGCTCCCACAATAATTCCATCAATAAATACTTCAAATTCCTCACCATCAATTTCCAAAGCCTAAAAAATAAAACAACCCACTTTCATGCCTGGCTGACTCACAACTCATCTGACATTGTAGCCATCTCTGAAACCTGGCTAAAACCTCACATAAGTGACTGAATTCCTTCCCCCGGGATTTCAATCACTTCGATCTGACCACCTAAGTACTCGAGGTGGCAGTGTCACACTAGTCTACTCCAACCAGCTGTCCTTTACTCCATTTCCTAATCCTATCCCTTCTTTCAGTAATATTAAACTTGCAGCAGGCCTTCTAAAAATTAACAGTCATAAAGGCACCTGCTTCATTTCCCTCTATATTCCTCCAGGTAACAACACCAACACCCTGGAAGACATCCTGTCCTGGGCCTTCTCAAATATTAAACTGGAAACCTACATATTGGGTGATGTAAATATAGACTAGAACAAAATCAACAACCCTAACCCCACCATGTCAATCAATCTATTTAACTACACTCAACTTACTAACACCATCACTAGACCCAACAAAACCAACCCCCCAGGTTCCATACTAGACTGGATCCTAATATCTCATCCCAATAAAGTGATACAATCTGGTGTCATACCAGACCCATTAGGGACCACCTCCCTGCCTTCACCCATCGAGCTTCCCTCACCCCCCCACACTCCCACCAGTTTATCCACACTCGGAACCTCTATAACTTTAACCCTACTACTTTTTCTGATTCATTCAGGAATACCAATTGGAACCCCCTGAAAACTCTTCCATTAGACTCAGCCGTTGACTTTTTCAATTCAACTTTCTTAAGTTTCCTTAACTCCCTAGCTCCAGTAAGAACAAAAAAAGAGTAAAAACTAGGACCACCCCGTGGCTTACCAAAGACACCAAAAAGATTATGCTACAAAGTGATAAAACCTGGAAAACATACCTACAAACTAAACAACCAGACATCTTACTTAAATACAAACAACTAAGAAACCTTGCCAAAAAACAAGTTATCAAAGATAAAAAGTCCTACTACATCAAAATGCAAACAAATCATGCAAACCCCCCCACAAAAAAAAATTTTGGAACTATCAACTCTCTCCTTAGGCCAGGTACTAAAAACAATCCCTGCCCTGACACCAGCAAATCTAACCTTGAAATTGCCTCACTATTCAACACCTTCTTCACCACTTCTATTGCTGAGCTAACCAAGACCTTTACCAACAACAACCCTCAACTCCACCCCAACCAAACATCCTCTCCCTCCTCTCCCCCCTACTTTCGTACTCCAACCCATTTCCACCTACCAAATAAAGAAACTACTCTCTAAACTAAAGCCTTGCTCCAATGCCCCCAACAACATTCCCTCCTCCTCCTTAAAAATAGCCTCCAATGGTATTACTCTCCCTATTAGCATCCTGATCAATAGATCCTTACTTGAATCCTATGTACCCAAACTATGGTGCTCTGCATATATTCTTCCACTTCACAAGGGTGGCACAAATTGTAACGTATCTAATTTCCGCCCCATAGCCATCCTTTCCCCTCTCTCAAAACTCCTTGAAAAATGCATCCACCTTCAGCTCTGCCATTCCTTACCAAACACCAGCTACTCTCTCCTACCCAACATGGCTTCCTCCCAAGACATAGTACCAACACCTCCCTTATCTCTCCTTCTTGCATACTGTCAGTTTAGCCCATGACTCCGGTAATTTAGTATCCTCAGTTCTGCTGGACTTATCTAAAGCTTTTGATACCATCTCCCAAACCCACATTCTAAATCATCTGTCTAATCTCAATCTCTCCCACAAAACTCTCTCCTGGTTCTCCAGCTATCTTTCCAACAGGTCCCAGGCTGTCAAATGGGGCCAGAGCACCTACACCACCTTCCATCCTACCCCCACTGGAGTACCCCAAGGATCCATACTTGGCCCAATTCTATTCAACATCTTTATTAGCAACTTTTACAAGGCCATACCCAATACTAAAATTGCTCAATATGCTGATGATTCTACTATGATCTGCTGCACCTCCAACTTAACAGATCTCCCACTACTGACACAAACAGCCTTCTCAACTACCGAAAACTGGATGCTCCAAAATCACCTCTCATTAAATGCTAACAAAACTAAAATCCTATTCTCTCCATCTAAGTCCTCCCCTATTGATAAAAACTCATTCCAAATAACCAGCCATAACAACTCCATTTTAGAGGTCGTTCCCTCTGCCAAACTTCTTGGTGTAACCATTGATGAACACCTAAAATTTAATACTCACGTCCAGCTAAACATAAAGAAGACCCACATAAAACTCGGCCTACTTTATAGAAACAACCACTTCCTCTCTCCTGCTACCAAGACTCTCGCCACTACTTATTCTCCTTCCCTCTCTACTGTACGGTGACCCACTGCTTACTAATTTATCCTCCTCACTATCCTCCAAACTAGAAGTATGTTACAATAAAATCTCCAGATTTGCTATCAAAGCCAAATCTTCCTTTCATCAATGTTCCTCCCTTCACTCATTAAACTGGCTTGAACTCCATAACCAAGTTGACTTTCTCCAAATCACAACTGCCTGTAGACTACTATTCCAACCTACCAAGTGCCCTGCACTATCTAATATGCTACAACTATATACTCCCCATAGAACACTTAGATCTACCCACCAAAACCTAATCACCATCCACAAACCCAAGCACCCAGCTGGTCAACTTCTGCTTTCCTTCACCTTAGCCAAAAAATGCAATGCTCTTCCCTCCACTCTTAGGACCTGCGATAACCTCGAAAACTTTAAAATTCTTCTTCATTCTCACCTTTACTCAATGAAGAAATGCAACGGTACTCTTCACCCTATACCTCTCAAGGTCTCCTCCACTTTTACTCCTGGCTAACCTCTCACCTAGCTAACCTTGCTCATTTGTATTATCTATAAATAACTATACTGTAAAATCTAGCATCAAGGCCATTTGCCTGTCTTTTACACCTAAACAAAATTGTAATTGTTTCTTTATGAATGCTACCTGTTTATTTGTCAGTAATGCAAAGTTTCTTAGTAATTATTCATGTAACTATGTATTATTGGAGCTTTTCTCCCAGGGCCTCCACTGAAAACAGGCTTCCCAAGCCCAGTGGACCTCCCCAGTCATCAAACTGGAATAAATAAATAAATCCCATATTTACTTCAAATATGTAGTGGATATAGGCTATACAAAAAATCCCTTGCAGGCAAGTCGCATATATGTGCTATTTGCTACTGACAGAGCATTGAAAATAAGAATAAGTGATAGTAGTACAGATATGATGTAAATCATTCAACTTCCAAAAGACCTTATTATTATCTATATATCTGGAATATTATTATAAATCAGTGTATTACTATTTGTTAATACAACCTTAAATGAGACTATCCATGTAATTTCCCCATATGTCTGTATTTTCTGCAGAAAATTCTTCTCTGCTCATCTTTATCTGAATAAAATCTGAGAATCAGCTAGAGGAACTATAAGTAGAACTATAAGTAACTTAAAAGTAAGTATGGTGCCGGGTCTTCATTCCCAATTTGGGTCCTGTGAATGCCTTTTTTGTTTCACTGATGTTTTCTGATTGAAAACATTGTACATACTGCCTGCACTTCTTTGAGATGAGCAATTTTTGACAGCTCAAAAATATGCAACTTGAAAACTTGCTGAATTTTCTACCCTGAAAAAGAGACCATACACACATCTCAACAGAAACCATGTATAATGCAACATGTCAAACTGTTGAAGTGAAATGACCACAAGCTTCTACAGAAAAAGCAGTATCTCAATATTCTTTTGGCAGTACTTTGAAAATCTTTCAGGAGAATTATACTTGCGCAATTTGTTACTGTGTACCTAAAAGTGTTATTCTGTTAAAGACTTAAATTCTTCTCTGTGTAGAAATTGACCACACCACATCACACACAGGGAGCTTTGATAGTAGTAACTTTTCAATGACAAAAAAAATTCCATGTTCTAGAAAATACACAGCTCTGACTTTTGATTTAAATGTCAACTTGTTACATATATAGTCTGGAAATGTACTGAATTGTTCACTCCACAGTGAAGCCATACACCTACCACCTAATGGAAGAGCAAAACAGGCACTGTTAATTGTCTATTAAACTTCAATCGGTACCCATATATGACAGGCTAGGTTCACTACATAATCTCGAAATTTTGAAATATTGAATTTCAAAATCTCGAGACTATGTAGCCGAAACCCCTAAACACCAAAAGACCAGAAGCGCGAAATTTAAAATCCAGATGTTTGGAGATATTGAAGTAACACTTCTGGTGTTGTGGTTTGTTGATGGATAGGTGGAAGTTCAGATAAATTTCTATGTGTAAGTGTGTTGGTTAGGGGCTTTAGTGTGCATAAGTGTGTGTTGTGACTGTGATGTGTGTGTGTGTGTGAGGGACTGTATAATGTGTGGATGTGAGTTTTCCTTGTGTGTCTGTTTGTGCGATTTAGGATTTAAATTATTTAAGTAGGGGGGTGTGATGGGCACAGCCCCCCACATGGGGGTGCAGGGGGTCTTGCCCCCCACTTATCTGTAGTGTAGGATGATATGTTTGATTGTGGGGGGAAGTTGTGTGTATGTGTGTGTGTTGTACGTTCGGTATTTTGAATTTCGCGCTTCTGGTCTTTTGGTATTTAGGGGTTTCGGCTACATAGTCTCGAGATTTTGAAATTCAAAATGTAAAAATTTTGAGACTATGTAGTGAACCCAACAGGCCATATATCAGGTCCCGCTTTGATTATTATTGCAAAACTTTCAATATAATTAAACTTAGATACACAGGTGCACCCTTTGTTGATGAGTGCCACTCTGCTGTCACAGATTAAAATGCAAGTGAAGAATTAAGCTGGCTCTATTATGTTGCCACTCTCAGTGCATGTAGTTTTGGTTTGGCATCTTTTCAGTGATAAACTTTTTGTTCTAAGAGAAACTTTTGGACTTTGACTTCTGTTGTAATGTTAGTTCAATGTCTATGTATTAGAGAGACACCACACATGAATTCTCTAACCTGAGAGTAACTTGTATACAGCTCCTATATGAAGCTAAGTATAATGCAGCTTGATACCCAGGCACATTCTAATTGACATGTAAACTTACTGGTCATTTTTTTCAATATAACTCTGAAAAAGGGCTTTCTAGTGAAATTTTTAGATAACACATCTAGATACCTGATTAAAAATTTAACTTAGAATGTGCTTTTAGGTGCAGAGGTAATGGAACAGCTGTATACTGAATTGTTTTGCCCCTGTGAGAAAAATGAAAAAGTGCAAATTGGTTATGAAGTGAATCTAACTACATTTGTAGTAGAATGCTTTGAAGATATAACAATGAAGTAATAAATTAAAATAATTGGTTGTCTTCATTGTATTCATAAAACATCACAAACACCAGACTGTCCCATTAGAATAGGTCTCTTTTAATAGGGCACACTTCCATTGACTGTGAAGAAGTTACAGATATGTTTAAACCCAAACTATGTGACAACTAGATAGACAGAGAGATTTGCTATGTCCCTCACAAATCAGATAAGTGAGTAACTAATGACCAAACAGCAGTCAGTGATATTCATACTTAGACTGTCTCCCACCCCCATGAATACCCACCTTTTGGCTATACCTGACATTTAACTGTTATCAAAGTGAAAGAAACAGCAAAGTAATGTATTTCACATGCAACCAATGTATGTAATGTATTTCAACATGCTGCTCTAAACAAATGCTTTGATTCTCATGGACAAACCATAGCAATCATCATTTTACTGTGATCACCTGTCCTTTGCTTTCAAACACAGCCTTCCCCAAAACAACACGTTTTGACTGTGCACACCTCTGAGAAAAAGAAAAGTACAGTTTTGTACCTACCATAAATGTAGATGTTCGAAGATCCACATTGCTGCAGTCCTTACTTATGGGTAGTCCGCTGTCCTCGGGCTGGCGTCGGTCATGAAGCCTAGATCTGACATCATTTCTTGCCCCAGATGTCAGAAGGCCAAACCAGAAAGGCCACAGCCAAAAACAGAATACCTCCCAAAAACATGCCCAACAACAACCATCACCTAAAGCATAGCACCAAGTCAAACTACAGAGGGGAAGGAGGTAGGGTAAATTGGACTGCAATGTGGATCTTGAACATCTACATTTATGGTAGGTACAAAACTGTACTATGTTCTTCATCTCACATTGCTGCAGTCCTTACTTATGGGTAGAATCCCAAAGCAGGGAAAGGGAGGATGGTAAAATCATAAAGCATTAGGGGCGCTAAAATGCCCTGTAAAATTGCAGTGGCAAATCCAGCCCTAGACTTAGAATAAAGAGGAAGGTGGTAATGTTTAGAAAAGGTATGCACTGAACTCCAAGTAGCTGCCTCCAAAATGTCTTTTGTAGCTACCCCCCTTAGAAAGGCCGTAGAAGTAGCAGTAGACCTAGTGGAATGAGGCCTGATTCCAGCAGGAATCTCCTTACCATGATGGGAATAACAGAAAGAAATACAAAACCCAATCCATTTAGAAATAGTTTGTTTTGAAACAGGTTTGCCCTGTGAACCCAAAGCAAAAGAAACTAACAATTGCTGAGACTGTCTGAACTCCTTGGTTCTGCTCAAATAATACTGCCTGTGAATATCCAAAGTATGCAAAATTTTCTCCCCTTTATTTTGGGGTTTGCATAAAAAGTAGGCAAATGAATAGTTTGATTTAAGGCCACACTAGAAACCACTTTAGGCATAAAGGAAGGATTAGTGCAAAGATACCCTATCCTTATGAAAAATCAGGAAAGGCTCCACTGCCATGAGGGCCTGTAATTCAGAAACCCTTCTTGCAGAGGTAATGGCCAACAAAAAGCAGTTTTCCATGATAAATACTTTAACGTAGCTGCAGGCTCAAAAGTTGTAGAGTAAGTTTTTCCAACACAAAATTGAGATCCCAAGCAGGAGTAGGAGCTCGGGTCTTATATTCTTTGCGCCTCTAAGAAATTGCTTAAACCAAGGATGAGAGAATAAAGGAGGGTCACAATCATAGTGAGCAGAAATGGCTGCAGCATGGACCTTTATTGAGGAGAAAGACAAACCCTTGTCCAATAATTCAGTAAGATATTGAAGAGCAACACTTAAATCAGGGTTGGAGACATCAAAGTCCTTTCCTTTGCTCCAAATAAAAAATCTCCTCCATTTATCAGCGTAAACTTTCCTGGTACTAGGCCTCCTGGCCTCCAAAATAACATTCAAAACTTGTTGTGGAAGCTGAGACCCTCCAGAGTCTAAAACAGAATATGCCAGGCTGTTAGATGCAGAGACTGAATCTTGACATTGAGGAAGTGACTGTCCTCTTGTGACGAATCAAAGGCAGAGGCCACGGAGGTTCTCGTACTAAACTCCTCAGTAGTGGGTACCAGTGTTGTCGAGGCCAATCCGGTGCTATCAAAATCATGGTTGGCTTGTCTTGTCTGGCCTTCAAAAGTACCTTGGGAAGAAGAGGCAGAGGTGGAAAGGCATATACATGCAGATTGTTCCAACTGAAAGATAGCCACCTTCCAAGCTGTGTGATGAAACATTTTGTGCAAAACTTTGGCAACTGGTAATTTAGTGGAGAAGCAAACAGATCTATGTCTGGAGTTCCCATAACACTGTCAACTGTTGAAATACATGAGGATCCAATTTCCATTCGTGAGGATCCACTATTTGTCTGCTCAATACATCTGCTAAGGAGTTCTGTGCTCCTGGTAGAAACCTTGCCTGAAGATTGATGTGTAGATTGAGAGCAGTTTCCCACAGAATCATCAGCTTGCCTGCAAAGAGGGTAAGAATGGGTTCCCCCCTGCTTGTTGATGTACCACATGACAGTAGTGTTGTCTGTTTGAATCAACACCTGCCCTGGACGAAGCAAATCTTTGAAAGCCATCAATGCAAACTGGACTGCTAACATTTCCTTCAAGTTGATATGCAAATGTTGGAGTTTGAGTTTTGCACCCATTTTCCATTGAGGTGTGCTCCCAAGCCTTGTCCGAGGCATCTGTCGTTAGAATCTGACTCTTTTTAGGTGACATTCCTGAGCCCACCACAAAAACTCCTTCTGAATGCAAGGTATTATCTGAATGACAGTGTCTAGATCTTGGCAGTGCTGTGTCCATACATTTTTGAGATACCATTGAAGCTTCCTCATATGCAATTTGGCATTGGGAAGCACCAGAATACAAGATGCCATGAACCCCAAGGCTTGAAGGACTGTCCTTGCAGTCAGCCTGGACCGTAGAAACATTTGGAAATAAAGAGAAAGGCTTCTTTGTTTGTCCGGTCAAAAAGCCATCTGGGAAGCTGTATTCAGTCTCACACCCAGAAAGCACATGTCCTGAGAGGGTACTAGACTGGACTTTGTTTGCATCTTAACACTGCCATCACATACTGTAGATGATGAAGAAGTTCGTCCTTTTCTTGTGCAATAATCAGACAGTCGTCCAAATAAGGATAAATCTGTATTCCTCTTAGTCTGAAAAATGCTATCACTGGAGCCAGAACCGCAGTAGATAAGCCAAAGGGCAATGCAGAGAACTGATAATGTAAATTTCCAGCTCCTGCAACTGGGCCTGATAGGAACATGAAGGTAAGCCTCTTTGAGATCCAGAGTAACCATCCAGTGATCTTTTCCCAACAGAGGTAAAAGCTGTTGTAAAGTCAGCATCTTGAACTTTGGAATGTCCAGGTAAGTGTTGAGGATAGATAAATCCAAAATTGGTCTCCACGTGTTTCCTTTCTTTGGAACTAGGAACAGGCGAGAATAAAATCCCAGGCCCACTTCTGACAGAGGAACTGGCTGTATAGCTCCTATTTGAAGAAGTAAAGAAATTTGCCTGTGAGCCTCTATCCTTTGCCGAGGAGGGACATCTGGCATGCCTTTGAAAGGAGGCATGGTATGGAAATAGAACTTGTAACCTCGGTTTATAATGTCCAATACCCATTTGTCCTGGGTGACTAAATGCCAATTTTGCTTGAAAAGAGCCAACTTTCCTCCCAAAGGAGCTGCCAGGCAAGAGGAATCTGGCAGCTGAAAATGCAGGTCATTGGGCCTGTTTCCTGCCCTCACCAGCAGATTGAGCAGGCGAACTCCATTGTCTCGGCCTGAAGGTACTCTGAGCTCTGCCCCTACCATGCCTAGATCTACCCTAGACTGAGAATCAGAAGTAGTAGGCCAATTTCTACTAAACTTTGGAGGTTGTACCTGCAAAAAATCTTTAACAGTCTGCATAGACTTAGCCTTGTCTTCCATTTTCTTTAAGACTGACTCCACAGGAGGACCAAACAAAACTTCAGACTGCAAAGGGGCATCCAGAATTCTAGACTTAACATGCTCAGACAAATTCTGATCCTTAAGCCAGGCGTGCCTATAAATAACTGAACCAGTGGCAGCCACCCTAGAAGAAACCTGTAAAGCATCAAAACCACATTGCAAAGAGTGCTTACCCACCTGTTCAGAAACATGCACTAAATCCTGCAATTCTTTACACTCTATGCCCTCTGCCAAAGCATCCACTTTAGATCTTAGCTGAGAAAGGAGGAAATTCTGATACTTCAACATATGAAACTGGCAGTTCAAAGCTCTCATTGCTAAAGTAGAAGAGGTATACACCTTCTTACCCCATCTATCCAAAGCTCTAGCTTCCTTATCCAGAGGAACCGGATTCTTAACAACAGAGGCCCCTGACTAATAGTTTCTGGGTCTGCCCTAGGACTCTTATACAGATATATATGAGCCTCAGGCACCCTGTAATACCTGTCCGGATTAACTGGGGCAGGAGGCACAGAATCTGGATTAAGGGAAGCTTCCGAGAAAACATCTGAAACAACATCCAAAACCGGAGGTATAGCTAAGGGTCTATGCTGTGGTAAAAACAAGAACTCCCTAAGCCTCTTCCGGGAATCAGAGTAATCCTGTCCCTCCCACTTAAAATGCTCCCTCATGGAATGGAGAGTTTCTGAAAATGAAAAATCCTCTGGAGGAGAAGCAGAAGGAGAGGAATCCTCTGCATCAGAATCAGAATAAGGAGGAAATCTTGAATATCCTCAGTAGAAGACTCTGAATCATCTGAGGCCTGCTCCAAACTTTCCAACTCTGGCTCCATCCTGGGCCTCTTATCAGGAGGGGGCATAGAACCTCTAATTAAAGTAATCAAATCCTCTGCCATTTTAAGCATGTGCTTTTTAGGCACAGACCCTGAAGAACCAGAACTGACACCAGAGGAAGGCAAAACAGACCTGCCCTTAGAAGGAGCCTTAGAAACAGTAGCAGAAGGCCTAACCACCTTAGGCATAGAAGGGAGAATAGTAACCTGAGAGGCCCCTTCAGCCTGGCCTGCCTCCTGAGAGGCCACATCTTGTAAAATCAAAGTTTCCCCTGGGACTCAACAGAAACTTCAGCGGATCCACCTGTTCAGCTGTAGCTTCTAAAGGTCGGCGTCCAAAGCACGAATCATCCTGCCTAGGCTTTAAAGATTTGTCTTTGCGCTTTTAGTAGTAGAAGAAGTCGGAACATCCGGCGGCATATTATAATTACACCTCTTGCCAAAGACTAACCTAGCGCAATCTAACCTCCGTTTAATCGCGGCGCTTATTAAACCCTAGCAAAACCGACACCACACGACCGTGTGCCGCCCGGTCCCAAACAAGGAATACAAAGAGTGGTAATCCCTATTGTTTCCCACAAGAAATACAATTATTCACTTTTTCTGACATCCGGTAAGTAACTGAGGCAAGAAAAACAAAAATATTCCCCACGGTAGCAGCCAACTTGGTATCGGTCTGAAACTCCGAAAACAAAAATTTCCAACTCTGCTTCTGCATTGGACCATCTGGCGGCTCTGATGTCAGATCTCCGAGGACAGCGGACTACCCATAAGTAAGGACTGCAGCAATGTGAGATGAAGAACATTGGTCACATTGTATTTCAACTAGCTGATCCCTGACTCATGTAAAGACTTTACCCTGACAAACCAAATCAATGACCTTTGAACTGTAATCAAGTAAATGGAATGTCCATTGCTTTTTTATACAGCCTGCCACCCTTCAAATATAGCCAGTTACTGGTCTTTACCACAATCAAATTGCCAGAAATAATGGCCACAGCAATGTCTTTCAACTTGTTGCTCTCAGACACATGCAATTCCCCCACTTTGATAAGCCATATCAATAATCATTTAATCATGATTAAATTAATGTACATCTTCTGTGCAAACATGTCTTCCCATCCCAAAGATGAGCACTTTCTGGCTCATACACTGTTGATACTCTATTGCAAATAAAGCGAAAGAAATAATAGCCACAGTAAAGTATTTCAGCATGTTGTTTTCTGACATGTATTCCCCATTCCTGACAAGCAATATCAATGATCATTTAATTACAGTTAAGGAAATATAATATCCTTTGTCGTCATAAATAGCCACCACCCATCCCCTTACCCACTTCCCTATACACCTCTTATTCTGATTACAGTAAAAGTGAATGAAATAATGGTCACGGAAATAAATTTCAACTTGCTGCTTATGGATGTTACCTTATTTGGCAAGTCATAATGATTATTTCACTGTGATCATGTAAATGTAATGTCCCTTGCCTCCATACACAGTCCACTGTATTACTGACAGTTGGCGACACACTGATGTCTTTCTGTGAGCAATGTGTTGAAATAATGGCCACAGTAATATAGCTATTTAAGCTACGCTCAGATGCATGTTGCTCCTCCCTTTCAAACAATATAGACAATTAACTGTGATCAATTAGCTGTCTTTTCTAACTCCTAACCACACCTTCATAATAACCATTTATAACTATGTAAAATTCAAATGATTGTGATACATACACATACAACCAAGAAAAAAGTATTATTTTTCTGAATTGAAATACACATTTGTGAGATCGTGACTGGTCAGAGTCTCTGCAGACCTCTGTCTTTTTTCTTGGTTATGTGAGGTCTAATTTTCTGTGTGCTTGCATGCATGTGCATGTGTGCATGTGTATGTGCATGTATGTGTGTGCATGGTTTTGTGGATTAAGGTGTAGTGCTTGTGTGTGCATTCTGTGTCTGAGTGTCTTGATTTGTGGTACTGTTAGGACAAGGGGTTTTCTTGACTCATCCACTCCTGAACAGGACCTTTGATTCCTGAGGTCTTCTAAGCCAGGAAACCCACTTGCTTCCTAATTCCAAAATCCTGTACTGAAAACATACTTCATAAAATCTGCAATACCTGATAAATGTGCTTTACAAAAATGTAAAATATGAAAGCATTTCAATAGACAGTGGGCTATACACTGATGTTAGTATTACAGAGCTGTCTCTAGATGCTGATTTTATATTGAAGATTTATGAAAGAAAAATGATATTCTTTGCCAAAAAGTAATAGCATGATGGTCAAACAATTGGTTATATCTATGTGTACAAGATAGACTCAAGATGTCAGTGAAAACTTGATCTATTCAAAATCTTTCCAGTGATTCACACCCTGAGGGAGCAATATTCTTGTTTTATCATATTGCGAAATATATGCAAATTATGCATAAGATATGTTCATAATATTTCAAAACATTAATCTACAAAAGTATCAGTGCTACATGACATGCATCAGTGACAACACTGTATGCCTTAACGTTCTCTATATGACCGCACCTTTTTCACCTAAACAACACACAGGTTTTATGAAATTAATGAAGTGATGACAGTGTATAGTCATAACTGCTTTGCCAAAAAGTATTCATATGTCTTAGAGTACCTTCACATTACACACCATGTTTTTATGTCTTTTTTCCTAACACCCACTGTTTTTATTCACCACCTCCAATATAACTGTACCACACTCCATTTTGTATTATTAATGTTAACATGGGAAATTACCTCACATTTTTCACAACTTTTTCAAACACTCCTTAACTTCAGATTTACATCTCATGCAGACCATTTTATCCTGCATGCTTATCAAATCATAACAGATTATAGATGCCTCCTTGCTAACTTAGTCTTAGGTATGTGTCTGTACCAGGAGACTTTAGAGACACAAAAAAACCAAAAATTTTTTTTTTCAGGGTATAATGGAGTACAGTAAAAAAGAAGTAATACATTAATAAATACATAGGAACTATGCTTTCCTTAACTCATTTCTTCCTACAAGGGTAATGTAGGGGATGCTGTTTTTTTTTTTTTTTTAGTGAGAGTCACTGATCAGAAAAGGAGGGCTTTTGTTCTGCTCTTATGATCATTGTATGTTTGGGGATAAGAGTGCATGGTGAGTGTTGGCATCGACTTGCTGTGATCAATGAAAGGGACATTGATACTCCAAGCAGGTCGATATCTTTACCTATACTTGTGCATGTAAATATCTCTGGGTTGCGGTCATTCTTTCATGCATTCATCTGAAAGAAAAAACTGCAGGGTCATTTGTTTGAATGTTCACTTTATTGAACATTTTGTTGAATGTATAATTTATTGCAATAGATAAGTGTTTTTTTTATTTGTGGTATATGTGTGGGGGAGACACATTTGTGGGTTAGGGTTAGAGTAAGAGTTAGGGAAGGAAACAAATTTAGTACTTGCGTAAAAGTTTACAGATTAGGGTAAGGGTTAGGTAAGGGGATAGATTTAGTGGAGTATGTACATGTTGGTGAGCATGCATGCATGTGTGTATTTGTGTATGTGTACATATGTGTGAGTGCATGGCTGAGCCTGTCTTAAAAAAAAATTGTTTGTTTTTTAAGGTAAGGTGTAGGGTTAGGGTTAACACATTATTAAGGTGATAAGGGTGGGTGCCTTAACATGTCCAATTTCCCCATCATGGTAAGTCTTTCTGACTCGTAGACCACCCTGCTGTTGATGTTTCCCATAAGTGGGAGCTTCAACTCACTGGTAGAGCTGCACGCTAGAACAGTAATCCAATTGAGTGGCTAATGCTATTTAACCATGTGCTCACAGTCAGAAATGCCAGTGGCTCCACAGCTGGAGGAAAAAATAAACACTAACAACAGATGACATCACCCATTCACTCCTATGGAAACAGCCACAGTGCAGGTAAGTTCAACAAAGATGTGAGGGTGGGGGAGTGTTAATGTGTGTCTAGAGACATGAATGAATCTACACACATGCACATTGCATGTGTGTGTGTGTGTGTGTGTGTGTGTGTGTGTGTGTGTCTGGCTAGGTGGTTGAACTAGGAGGGATTAGGTAGGGAAATGAGAGTGTGAATTTATGTGCGTCTGTCTGTTGGGAGTGTGCATGTGGGTGAATTGGTGAGCATTTCCATGACTGAGATTGAATGTGTTGGGAGCTTGATTGCTGGTGTATGTGTCTTTGACAACACAATGCAGACAACACAGGGAGAACAATACTGCCCATCAAGTCTGAGAGTGTCAGTCATAGCTAAAGTGTGTTTAAGAGAAAAGCTAATGAGATGATAATTAGGTCTTTCTCATTCTGGGCACGTCTCAGAATCTACTATTCTCACCACAGCAGAAGATGACCAATTTCCGTGGGTGGTGAGGCTTCTACTGAATTGTAGTGATTATACTGACAAGCCAGAGGTATGAGTTACATTCCCCATGTCAGAGGATGTAAAACTCTACAACTGTAATACAGTGAGCTTTTTGATTCAGAATATCTAATGGACAACTGCATTTTTTCTGAACTTACAGAACTCACACTTACGGGTCTCACATTTCTGATGGATGAGTCTGCTACCTAGTATAATCTCTAGTTAAGTGACCAGCATTCACTGGGTATGTAATACTATCAGTTGGTCTGAGCACTTACTTTAAGTACTTATATCATGTACTTAAAAGGGCATGGACTGCCTAGCCACTGACCGATACAATTTGACAGGTAGAAAAGTAAGACAAAATGCTAATACATATGATTGGTATCTCATATCTTGGTGTTAATTTTCATTCATCATTTTTTTTTTTGTTAAAAGCAATTATCCCATTAGTATGTTAACCATACTAACAAAATTACTATCCTAAAGTGTACAGAGAATGGGAAGATGTTCATCGTGTTACCCTGCTGCAGTCATCACACTTGGGTTATCCTGCCGTCAGGAGGTCCTGCAGTCGGCCTGAATTCCAAAGTCTTGGTCCGGTGTCAGTTGCTGTCACTTCTTCCCTGACGTCAGTGCACCAGGGGTATATAAGAGGCATCCAACGCCATTTTCTCCAGTCTTTCTTGCCGCCCAGAAGCAGTTCAGTCTTAATTTTCATTCATCATTTTTTTTTTTTTGTTAAAAGCAATTATCCCATTAGTATATTAACCATACTAACAAAATTACTATCCTAAAGTGTACAGAGAATGGGAAGATGTTCATCGTGTTACCCTCCTGCAGTCATCACACTTGGGTTATCCTGCCATCAGGAGGTCCCGCAGTCGGCCTGAATTCCAAAGTCTTGGTCCGGCGTCAGTTGCTGTCGCTTCTTCCCTGACGTCAGTGCACCAGGGGTATATAAGAGGCATCCGACGCCATTTTCTCCAGTCTTTCTTGCCGCGCGGTGCCCGAAGCAGAAGCAGTTCACAAGTGCCGGTCGGCCGACATCTGAGATTTTCGAATCGAATTTCAGTCCGAAGTTTTCAATAAAGCTAAGTAGCCCATTGGGGAACCTTTTCTTGCCTCAGTCCGATGTCAGAAAAAGTTAACAATTGCATTTCTTGTGGGAAGTAAATACCTCAAAAGGACTTCCATTCTTTTTGTATTCCTTGCCTAGGCCCCGTCCACAATGTCACAGGTTGTTGGTTTTGTGCTAGGTTTAATAAACGAACTATCAAACACCGTTTTGACTTTGCACGACATTACTTTGGTAGGAAATTTAATTATATCATGCCATCGGAGCAGCCGATGACTAGCATGCATAAAAAACACAAGGATAAGGACAGGCAACCTAGGAACAAGCCAGACTCCGAGGCCTCGGCTGGGCCTGTCGCCGGTTCTCCGGTTTTCAGTGAGGCACCTACGCAGCCCCTGAAGACCGCAGATTTGGAACCCCAGACAGCTGCGAATTCTCAAGCAGAGTGTACTAGGCCGACGCAGCCATCTTAATTAGGCCCTTCCGACACCGGAGCAGAAGGAGATCCCAGTGCAGTGGAAACACCTTCGGTTGCAGAAGGTGTCTTCAGACCGACTACACTCACCATTAAATCTTATGCTAAGCTTAAAACTCCAGTAAAACCAAAAAAGACTGTACATCAGTCTACAGTTCAAGGCCCCATGCCTAAGAAACAGATGCTTAAGATGGCTGAAGATTTGATTACCCTAATCAGGGGTTCCCACCCCCCCCCCACCCAGATAAAAGACCAAGACAAGAGGAGGGTTATGCCTCCTTTGACCAGGTTTCAGTTTCCTCAGATTCTTCTGAGGAACAGGATTACACTTTTCCCCCTTATGAGTACTCTGATGCTGAAGACTCTATCCCCTCAGCATCTCCCCCTGAAGACTACTCCTTTGGGGAAACTTTACATACCATGATGGAACATTTCCACTGGGAAGACCAGGATTACTCTGTTTCTAGGAAAAGGCTCCGAGAGTTCCTTTTACTACCCCAGCACAGACCACTTGCTATCCCTTCAGTTTTAGATATTGTGGATGATGTTTACTTGGAGTCTAGTCTAAATCCAGATTCTCTTCCTCCTGCTCCAGCCAAACCAAACATATACTACAGAGTGCCTGACTCACAAAAATTCCTTTATAAAAGCCCTGTGGCTGACCCAGAAAAGTACAGTTTTGTACCTACCATAAATGTAGATGTTCGAAGATCCACATTGCTGCAGTCCTAACACTTGGGTAGTCCGCTGTCCCAGTCGGCCGAATACCAAAGTATTTTCTTGCCCCAGATGTCAGAAGACCCTAAAAAGATAAGGCCAAAACCAAAAAACACCAAACAGTCCTGTACCAAATATATATACAATATATACAAATTTACAAAAGTACAACCCCACCCACACAACCACCCCTAAACACAGAAGGGGAGGAGGGAGGACTACTGCAGCAATGTGGATCTTGAACATCTACATTTATGGTAGGTACAAAACTGTACTATGTTCTTCATCCCACATTGCTGCAGTCCTAACACTTGGTAGAATCCCAAAGCAGAGGTAAGGGAGGCTGGCAAATCATAAAGAAGCAGGAGCTGTCAACATGCCCTGCAAAATAGCCGTGGCAAAACCAGCTCTAGATTTAGAGTAGAGAGGAAGGTGGTAATGCTTAGAGAAAGTATGCACTGAACTCCAAGTAGCTGCCTCCAAAATATCCTTAGTTGCCACCCCTTAGAAATGCTGTTGAAGTGGCAGTAGCCCTAGTGGAATGAGGCCTAATCCCAGCTGGAATCTCCTTGCCATGATGGGAATAACAAAATGCAATGCAAAACCCAATCCACTTAGAAATAGTTTGTTTTGACACAGGCTTGCCCTGAGAACTCAAAGCAAAAGAAACAAACAACTGCTGAGACTGCCTAAAATCCTTAGTCCTGCTTAAATAATAGCAACTGCCTGTGTACATCTAAAGTGTGCAAAATCTTTTCCCCTTATTTTGGGGATCTGCATAAAAAGTAGGCAAATGAATAGTTTGGTTTAAAGCCACACTAGAAACCACCTTAGGCATAAAGGAAGGATTAGTGCGTAATGATACCCTATCCTTATGGAAAATCAAAAAGGCTCAACCGCCATAAGGGCCTGCAATTCAGAAACCCTTCTTGCAGAAGTAATGGCCAACAAAAAGCAGTCTTCCATGACAAGTATTTCAATTCAGCAGTAGAAAGGTTGTAGAGTAAGTTTCTCCAACACAAAATTGAGATCCCAAGCAGGAGTAGGAGCTCTCATTGGGGTCTTATATTCTTTGCCCCTCTAAGAAATTGCTTGAACAAAGGATGAGAAAACAATGGTGGGTCACAATCATAGTGAGCTGAAATTGCTGCAGCATGAATCTTAATGGAAGAAAGACAAACCTTTGTCCAATAACTCAGTAAGATATTGAAGAGCCACACTCAAATTAGGCTCAAATCCTTTGCTGCACTCCAAAATAAAAATCTCTTCCATTTTTCTCTTTCCTTGTACTAGGTCTTCTGGCTTCCATAATCACATTCAAAACTTGTTGAGGAAGTTGAGACCTGCTGTGGTTCAAAACAGAATATGCCAGGCTGTTAGATGAAGAGAGTGAAGCTTGACATTGAGTAGATGACCGTCCCTCTGAGACAATAGGTGTGGAATCAAAGGTAAAGGCCTTGGAGGCTTCCTTACCAGACTCCTCAGTAATGGGTACCAGTGTTGCGAGGCCAATCTGGAGCTATTAAAATCATCCTTGGCTTGTCTTGTCTGACCTTTAGGAGTACCTTTGGGAGGAGAGGCAGAGGTGGAAAGGCATACACATGAAGATTTTTCCAACTGAAAGAAAGAGCATCCACTTTCCAAGCTGTGTGATGAAACCAAACTTTGGCAGCTGGTGGTTTAGCGGAGAAGCAAACAGATCTATGTCTGGAGTTCCCCATGACACTGTCAATTTCGAAATACATGAAGATCCAGTTTGGGATCCATGATTTGCCTGCTTAACACATCTGCTGAGGAGTTCTGTGCTCCCGCAGAAACCTTGCCTGAAGATTTAGTTGCAAGCTGGTCTCCCACAAAATCATTGCTTGCCTGCATAGAGGATAAGAATGTGTTCCCCTTGTTTGTTGATGTACCACATGACAGTTGTGTTGTCTGTTAGAATCAACACCTGCCCTGGAAGAAGTAACTCCTGAAGCCATTAATGCAAACTGGACTGCTAACATCTCCTTCATGTTGATATGTAGATGCTGTAGTCTAGCAGGCCACTTGTCTTGTATCCACTTTCCATTCAGATGAGCTCCCCAAGCTATGTCTGAGGCATCTGTCGTTAGAATCTGACTCGCCTCTGGCGGGTCACAGAGAGTCCTTGTTTAGGTGACATTCCTGAGCCCACCACAAAATTCCTTTTGGATGCAAGGTATTATTTGAATGACAGTGTCCAAATCCTGGCAGTGCTGTGTCCATACATTTTTGAGATACCATTGCAGCTTCCTCATATGCAGTTTGGCATTGGGAAGCACCAGAATACAAGATGCCATGAACCCTAAGGCTTGAAGGACTGTCCTTGCAGTCAGCCCGGACTGAAGAGATAATTGATGGAAGTAAAGGAAAGAGTCTTTTGTTTGTCCGGGGTTAAAAGGCCATCTGGGTTGCTGTATTCAGTCTCACACCCAGAAAGCACATGTCTTGAGAGGGTACTAGACTGGACTTTATTTCGTTCACAGAATACCCCAGGCATCTTAGCACTGCTATCACATATTCCAAATGCTGAAAAAGGTCTTCCTTTTCTTGAGCCAGAATCAGGCAGTCGTCCAAGTAAGGATAGATTTGTATTCCTTTTAGCCTGAAATAAGCTATCACTGGAGCCAGAACTTTTGTGAATACTCTAACACAGATACTTCCTGCAACTTAGTCTGATAGGCACATGAAGGTAAGCCTCCTTGAGATCTAAAGTTACCATCCAGTGATCTTTGCCCAGCAGAGGTAAAAGCTGTTGTAACGTCAACATTTTGAACTTGGGAATGTCCAGATAAGTGTTGAGGATAGATAAATCCTTTCTGGCACAGGAACCGCTGAATGGCCCCTATTTGTAGTAACAGAGAAATTTGCTTGTGGGCCTCTTTTCTTTGTAGAGGAGGAATGTCTGGCATGCCTTTGAAAGGAGGCAAGGTATGGAAATAAAACCTGTAACCGTGGTGAATGATATCCAATACCCATCTGTCTTGGGTAATTAAACTCCAATTTTCTTTGAAGGAAGGCTCTGGCAGCTGTCATTGGGTCTGCTTGCACGAAGGACTGGACTGCCCTCACCAGAAGACTGAGCAGGTGAACTCCTGCTAGACTGGGAATCATAAGAAGGATATGTCCACCCCTTAGTAGGCCAATTTCTACTAAACGGCTGAACCTGCAAAAAATCTTTAACAGTCTGCATAGACTTAGCCTTGTCCTCCATCTTCTTTAAAACTGCTTCCACAGGAGAACCAAACAACACATCAGACTGTAACGGAGCATCCAAAATCCTTGTCTTAACATGCTCAGCTAAATTCTGATCCCTCAGAAGAACAGAACCAGTGGCAGCCACCCTCGAAGAGGCCTGTACAGCATCAAAAGCACATTGCAAGGAATGCTTACCCACCTGTTCAGAAACATGTACTAAATCCTGCAACTCTTTACACTCAATACCTTCCAGAGCATCCACCTTAGACTTCAATTGTGAAAGGAGATAATTTTGGTATTTTAACATGTGGAACTGACAATTCAAAGCCCTCATGGCTAAAGTGGAAGAAGTATACACTTTCTTTCCCCATCTATCCAAAGCCCTTGCCTCTTTATCAGGAGGAACAGGATTTTTAACAACAGAAGCCTTAACACCTTTAGGCCCCTGAGAAACAGTTTCTGGGTCTGCCCTAGGACTCTTAAAAGATACTTATGAGCTTCAGGCACCCTATAATACCTATCCGGTTTAACTGGGGCAGGAGGCAAAGAATCAGGGTTCAGGGAAGCCTCTGCAAAAACATCTTCCACCACATCCAGAACAGGAGGTATAGCTAAAGGCCTATGCTGGGGTAGAAACAAAAATTCCCTAAGCCTCTTCCTGGAATCAGAGAAATCTTGGCCTTCCCATTTAAAATGCTCCCTCATGGAATGAAGAGTCTCTGAAAAAGAAAAATCCTCAGGAGGAAATCATCTACATCAGAATCAGAATAAGGAGGATACTCCTGTAAGTCTTCAACACTGCTCAAAACTCTCAAGCTCAGGTTCCACCCTAGGCCTCTTATCAGGAGGGGGCATAGAACCTCTAATCATAGTAATCAAATCTTCTGCCATTTTAAGCATATGTTTCTTAGGCAAAGACCCCGAAGAACTAGGAGAGACACCCACTGAAGTTAAACCTGGCCTGCCTCTCGAAGAAGCCTTGGAAACAGAAGGAGAGGGCCTAACCACCTTAGGAAGGGAGGGGAGAACAGCTACCTGAGAAGCCCCTTCAGCCTGGCCTACCTCCTGAGAGGACACATCTTGCAACAGTAAAGTCTCTCCCTGAGACTCCAAAGAAACTTCTGGCAGAACCTCCTTCTAAAGAACCGGACAGGCGGTTCTTCCAAGCTTCCCAAAACTAACCTGGCACAGTCCAATCTTCTCTTTATAGTGCGTTTGTTAAATCTAGCACAAGAGCGACATCCAACAACGAGGTATACACAAGGTCTGGTAATCCCTATGACGTATCTGTTTCCCACAAGGAATACAGTTATTCACCTTTTCTGTCCCCCGGTTATATACTGTGGCAAGAAAAACCAAAATATTCCCCAGCCAACTTTGATTCGGTCTGAAACTCCGACTTCAGAAAATTTCAAAACTGCTTCTGCATCGGACCATGCGGCCAGAATAATACTGGGACAGAGTGTTAGGACTGCAGCAATGTGGGATGAAGAACATCTATTTCCCAGGGTCCTAAGGGGACTAAAGCTTCTATGGCTAAAAGTCCTGTGCCCTCTGAAAGGGATTCCAGAGCCCTACATAGATGGGGAAAGAAAATATACACCTCAGCAACTCTGGCTATGAGAGCATTAAATTGTCAGTTTCACATGCTGAAATATCAGCAATTCCTAATGTTTCAATTAAAGCAAAAAATGAGTACACATAAAGAACATTCTGAATTCAAGGAAATGCAGGATCTGTTGCATGCAGCTGAACAGGTGGGCAAACATACTTTACAATGTGGATTTGATTCATTGGAAGCTTCCTGTAGAGCAGCTGTTACTGGGTCTGTCATACGTAGGCATGCTTGGTTAAAAGAACAAACCCTGCCTGATCATGTTAAAGCAAAATTATTGGATGCACCTTTACAGCAGGATGTATTATTTGGTGTCAAAGCAGAAGAGGTCTTAAAGAAAATGGAGGATAAGGCAAACTCTATGCAGACGGTCAAGGATTTTTTACAGGTACAACCCCCTCGTTTCAGCAGAAATTGGCCAACAAAAACCTGGTCCTTTCCGGCTTCTGACAGATCACAAAGGGGCAAATACAGATGCCCAAGGGGCAGAGGTCAGTCACAAGGCCCTTACAAACCTCGCCAATGGCGTACTGCTACCCAGAAAGGAGGAGAAGACAGGCCCCAAGCTAGCATAAGACAAACACAATGACTCAATCCTCAAACTACCAAGCAAATCTCTCCTGGCAGCCCCCTTGGGAGGAAAATTAGCATTTTTTGCAGACAACTGGCACATCATCACAAGGGACAAATGGGTCCTAAACATTGTCTCACAAGGATACAGATTCCACTTTCACACCTTGCCAAGGAAAAAAGGAATGCCAAACCTGCCACCAAATCAATGGGCAGAGGCACAAAAACAAATTACAGCTCTCATGGGACATGAGAGCCATTCAACAGGTACCTACACAGGAGCAAGGACAAGGATTTTACTCAAGACTCTTTCTAGTCCCAAGAAAAGGCAAAGCATGGAGACCCATTCTGGATCTTTCAATTCTGAACACCTATCTGCAAGTACCAAAATTCAAGATGCTAACACTACAGCAGCTTCTTCCCATGCTGGGCAAGAATGTTTGGCTAGTGACGTTGGACCTCAAGGAGGCATACCTGCATGTCCCTATCAGACAAAATTGCAGAAGATACCTCCGCTTCAACACACTATCAATTCTCTGCACTGCCCTTTGGCTTATCTACTGCGCCCAGGGTCTTCACAAAATGCCTGGCACCAGTAATTGCATACTGCAGACAGAGAGGAATTCAAATATACCCATACCTGGACGACTGTCTTATTCAAGCAGAAAGCAAGGACATTCTTTTAAAGCATCTGGCATTTGTCAAACACCTTCTAAGTTGCCTAGGGTACACAGTAAACGAAAAGAAATCAAAACTAGTGCCCTCACAAAACATAATATTCCTGGGTGCCAGCTTGAATACAACGGCCCAGATGGCTTATCTCACGTCAGACAAGCAACAACAGCTGACTCAATATTTCAAAATAATGGCAACAAAGACCCAACTCCCTGCAAGAAAAATTCTGCAGGCCTTGGGATTCATGGCATCTTGCATACTACTAATATCATTAGCAAAACTGCATATGAGGAAATTACAATGGTACCTGAAAAGTGTATGGACTCAGCACAGCCACAGCTTGGAAACAGTGATACCACTCATTCCCTACCTTCAACAGGAGTTTCTATGGTGGGCACAGGCATGTCACCTCAACAAGGGTCAGCCTTTCACCTTACCCACAGCCAGGCAAACTATGACAACAGATGCATCGGACTATGCCTGGGGAGCACACACGGCAGGACAGTGCATTCAGAGCAAATGGTCTACAGATCAAAGGCATCTGCATATCAATCAAAAAGAAATGCTAGCAGTACAGAATGCCCTAACAGCTTTCAAGGACCTCTTACACCCAGGACAACTAATAATAAAGACGGACAACACCACAGTAATGTGGTACATAAGCAAGGGGGCACACATTCCTACCCTCTTTACAGGCAAATAATGACCTTGTGGAACACAGCACCATCTTACCAGGTTCAATTACAAGCACAATTCCTGCCAGGAAAGAAAAACACGTTGGCAGACAACCTAAGCAGAAACATCATGGATCCACACAAGTGGAAACTAGATCCACAAGTATTTGCAATGATAGCTCAAAAATGGGGATGGCCACACATAGATCTGTTTGCCAGCCCCCAAAACTACCAACTTCAAAAATTTTGCACAAGGACATTCCATCCACAAGCTTGGAAAGCGGATGCCCTCTCATTCAGTTGGAAAACATTAACAGTGTATGCCTTTCCTCCACTGCCTCTTCTAGCAAAGGTACTGCTGAAAGTCAGATTAGAGAGGCCACAAATGATACTCATTGCACCAGACTGGCCACGCCAGCATTGGTATCCAATTCTAAGGAACATGGCCCATGGCCCACCATGGATTTTACCACAAATTCCTCACCTGCTCACCCAGTGAGACAATCAGATTCTACACAGCCAGCTCAAGACTTTAAACCTGGCTGCATGGCAAATTACCTAAACAACCAGCCAACTCCTCTATCCAAAGCTGTTATGGATGTCATTCTGGAGGCCAGGAGGCCCAGCACCAGAAAAACTTATTCAGACAAATGGAAAAGATTGGTTAAGGCTAAAGGCCAAAATCCCCTTGATCCAAACATTCCTCAGATTCTGCAATATTTAACTGA